>NC_058132.1:682982749-683032476 GCF_016433145.1 Gracilinanus agilis
TCCCTCCCTTCCTTCCTTGCTTCCTTCCTTCCTTCCTTCCTTCCTTCCTTCCTTCCTTCCTTCCTTCCTTCCTTCCTTCCTTCCTTCCTTCCTTCTTTCCTTCCTTCCTTCCTTCCTTCCTTCCTTTCTTTTTCTATCTATCTATCTATCTGTCTATTTACATATTTATATATTATACATTATACTATACAGTATATGTGTGTATAGATGTATATATGTATGATACACACACATGCCCGTTACACACCACCTGCAAGCTGACATGTACCAGGCAGAGGGGCCTGGGCAGGTGTTTCAGCAGGCCTCAGACCCACAACAAGGGCCCCCAGAAGTTCAAACAACCAAACCTCCTCCCATCAACCTTTCTTCTTTGCAGCAGTTTGGAAGGCTTGTCTCGAAAGGAAGCATTCTCAAGAATGTTTCTGTTTTGGGGAGGGACGTGTAAGTTGGGGGACAGGAGAGAGAACTGTGCAATAAAAATACCCAGCATGGCAGGTTTCTTTATACAGGATGGGGGTGGAGATGATTTATTTCAGAAATGAAAGCAATGTAAAATTAAAAATTGAAACCAAAAAAATTCAGCATGCGTCATGGTGATGCTAATCTCTCATTCTGAAAGATGTCATGCAAAGAAGTCCAATGTTGGGGCTGGGAGGAGGAGGGAGGAAACTAGGTTCTACTGCCCAAGCTTGTTCAAATTTGGGAAACTTTGAACATCCTCTGCGACATCCTCTCTTTACCTGGTACACTGCTCTACTACAATGTCAGATTCAACCTAAATTTAAGATTTGGGGCTTACATTTTGAATAGGCTCAAAAAGAAAACAGAAAGAATTTCCCAAGGTCTCTGCTTGTAGACAGGGAACAGGAAAAATTTGGTAGCTGTTCTTGAAGTTAAAAAAAAAGTATTAAGTGGTAATGGGGTGTGCCTCAGCCCTTCAAAGTGGGCAGGCTGGCTAGGGATTGGGAAACTCTGAGATCACCTGGGTACTTGGTTTTCTTGGCATAGACTTGCCCTGTTTTCATAGCAATGTTTTACACTTGATCTTAGTCAAAAGGCTGAGAAGCGATCATAGCAATGTTTTAGAGAAAGAAAGAAAGAAAGAAAGAAAGAAAGAAAGAAAGAAAGAAAGAAAGAAAGAAGAAAGGGAGAAAGAAGAAAAGAAAGAAGAAAGAGAAATAAAGAAAAAAGGGAGAGAGAGAAAGAAAGAAGGAAGAAAGGAAGAAAGAGAAAAAGAAAGAAAGAAAGGAAAGAAAGGAAGAAAGAAAGGAAAGAAAGGAAGAAAGAAAAGGAGAAAGAAAAGGAGAAAGAAAGAAAGAGAAAGGAGAAAAGGAGGAAGGAAGGAACAGGATCAGCAAAAGAACAGAACATTGCTTTAGGTCTCAGAAGATGGCGTCTGTATTTCTGCCACTTTATTGTTGATGGGAGGAAACAAGCATTCTTGGGCTCCTACTATGTGCCAGGTATTATGCTAAGTCCATTATAAATATAGCTCATTTGAGACTCACAACAACCCTGGGAGGGAGCTGTTGTCATTTTCCCTATTTTACAGATGAAGAAACTGAGGCAAACAGAAGTTAAGCGGCTTATCCAGGGTCACACAGGCAGGAAGTGTCTGAGGCCAAATCTGGACTCGGGTCTCCCTGACTCCGGGCTGCTGCTCTACCCACTTAGCTGCCTCGGAGGATCAGGGATGCAGAGCTGAGAAGGAAGCTCGGGATTCCTCCATGGGCTCTGCTGCCATCACGCAGACAAACAGGCAGAGCTGCGATGGGAAAGTGGATCTTCTAGCTGTATATCCAGGGGGCCCGGCACGGCCTCTGTGGGCCTCAGTTTTCTCATCTGTGAAATGAGCTAGAGAAGGAAATGGCAAACTATCTTGGTGACCCTGGGCAAGTCACTTACCCTGTCTGCCTCAGTTTCCTCCTCTATAAAATGAGTTGGAGAAGGAAATGGCCAATGACTCCAGGATCTCTTCCAAGAAAACCTCAAATGGGATCCCAAAGAGTCAGACGTGACTCAACAACAGAGATTCTTAATTTTTGAGGCTTCTGGACCCCTTTACCAACTGAATGCAGCTCAAGGCTGCTGAGGTTAGTGATTTAAATGCATAAAATAAAATCTGTAGGACTACAAAGGAAAGCAATTTTATAGTAAAATACAAATGTAAGTTTACTTCCAAGGCGAGTTCATGGACCCTCTGAAATCTAGCCAGGGACCCTCGTGGACCTCAGCTTAAGAATCCTCCAGCTGGTTTAACTCTCCCAACTTATAGATGAGGTCACCGAGGCCAGGAGAAGAGCGACAGCCAGCGTTTATGCTCGTGGCATTTGATAATTACTATTTCACTTGATCTTAACGGCCACAAGTGAACATTTATTTTTCACATACTGTATTCATTCCTGGACATTTAGGGAGATTTTCTGTGTGTTCCTGTGTCTGGGCTCCGGGTCACAGATACCATCTGCTCTGCTGCTTTTCCCATTTTCTTTGTTCCTGGGAATCCCAAGGAATGTCGTCCCCCCCTTTTTTTTTTTCTTAAACAGAATTTGATGAAGAGACGAAGGGGGGATTGCAGTCCTTTTGCAGCCTCCGTCATCCGTGGGCCTGAAGGGATGGGGAGCGGGAGAGAGGCTGAAGGAGCACCTCTTCGTTAGCTCTCACCCATGAAAGATGTCGGGATGACCAAGGGGGGGACTCCTAAAAATCTGAGCTGTCTCACCCAGCTCGGGGAGCCCTCTGTTTCTATTGGTTATGTTACTGGCTTAACCAATAAACCAGCATAATCCATAAACATATTCTTATCCCAAAATCAGTCTCTTGAGATCACTTTCATTGGGGCTGTTATTATTCCCATTTTCAGAGAAGGGAACTGAGGCAAGCAGAGGTTATTTGGCGTTCCCAGGGTCACAGAGCCAGTGGTCTCGGCTGGGTCAGAGTTTTAGAGCAAAAAGGGGCCTTCAGGGCCATCGAGTGCTACCCCCAAATATAAAATTAGAAGAGGAGGCCGAGGTGTGTGTGTGGGATTTGCAGGAAGGTCACGAGTGGGGGATGCTGTTTGAGAACATTCTCCCCACGAAGGCTGCCGTGTCTCCAAACTGTCCCCACCCGCAGCATCCTCTTATTACATGGATCTGAACTTCCTTCGGGGGCTTCTTTTTGCCCTGAAATTGGAGGCTGACTTTCTGCTTCCACGAGCTTCAGAGAGGAGAGCTCTCTGTGCAAAGGCCCACTTCGGGCCCCTCCAGGATGCTGCTGCCCCCCCCAGACTGGAGAGGCCTCAGGGAGAAAGGAGGATTCAGAGCTAGATCAAAGCCCTTATTCACTCATGAAGAGCCAGAAGAGCTGAGCAGAGTGCCTGGCACAGGGGTTGTTGTTATTCCCGCATTTCAGTCATGTCTGACTCTTCCTGACCTCATTTGGGGTTTTCTTGGCAAAGACACTAGAATGGTTTGCCATTTCCTTCTCTGGCTCGTTTGTACAGATGAGGAAATGAAGGCCAACAGGAAATGAAGGATGAAGTGACTTGCCCAGGGTCACACAGCTATTAAGGGTCTGAGGGCAGATTTGAATTCAGGAAGAGGAGTCTGGCACATAGCGGGTGCTTAAGGAATGTTTATAGATTGATTGAGATGGGAAGTGAATTTCCTAAGGTCACAGAGAGGATTAGAACCCAGGTCTTTTGACCCCTGTTCCTATGTGCATCCCACTACCTGTAAATAGAAGGGAAACTACCAACTACTCCTGTAAATGTCTTGCAAAATCAGCCTCTTGTCTCTAGTCAGAAGAGCAAAACTCAAAATCAAGGTCGCTTGAGAAGGGATTAACACCGAGCACCGACAGTGACTAGTTTTTCCTTCTAAGTCCCCATCAGGATTCTTGGTTTGTCCATTCCTCCCTGGACCTTCCTTTCCTCACCTATAAAATGGAAGGTTGGACCAGAGCTTCTGAGGTCCTCCCTTGCTCTACGCCAGTGGTTTTTCCCTTTTACCTTCTAAGCATGTTCGTCCTCCTGACCATTATTTTTGTAGCGTGCAATCATCCGTCCAGTTATTTCTCAAGAACTTTTTTCATTTTCCTCTATTCCTTATCCCTCCCATTGCTACCACATCAATTAGGCCCTCATCATCCTAGTCGTCTCACCTCCATGCCTAGACCCAATTTCTATCCACTCCCACCAGAACAGTGTGCTCCACCCCTGGGTTCACCACCTGTGATAGGTGAGCTTTTTGCCTTGGTTTGCTGGGGGGCCAGTTCTTCAGGCTGCTTTTGGCCATCTCTTTACCCAGCTTTCCCCCATTAGAATGTAAGCTCCTTAAGGGCACGACCTGGCCCAGTCCTCCAAGATTGTAGGGTTCTAGAGGTAGAACAGGAGGGGACCCTTGCAGTCATCTAATCAAACCTCCATCATTTTACAGATGAAGAGACCAAGGCCTAGAGAGGTGAAGGATTTGCCCAAGGCATAAGGGTGAGAGATGGGATATCTTCAAATTTAGTATTCTTCCTATTGTACCACCTGCCTCCCACAAGATCTAAAAACAACCTCAGCAGGGCTTTGTATTTGTATCCCTAGTGCTGAGGATATCCTACTTGGTCATTTGTTCTCAGTCATTCGTCCATGGAGAACAACAGTAATAATAACTCCATTTACATAGTGCTTTAGGGTTTACACAAATACTGATTTTCAGAGTTGGAAGACACCTTAGCAGCCATGAGTGAACAAAAATGTTCTCTTTCATAGGTTTGAGAGGAATTCATATAACTTTTGCTTAAAGACCTCCACTGAAGACCCTGCCTAGCTCTAAATCTATGGCTCTAAAACTCAGAACATTTTCATCTGGACAAGACTCAGAGAATCATTGGATCACAGATTTAGAGGTGGAGCAGACTTCATAGGTCATCAAGTCCAAACCCTCATTTTATAGAATAAGATTCTGAGTCTTGGGAACATTGAGTAACTTTCCAAGGTCATACATATAATCATAGACCTGGAACTTGGAGGGACCTCAAGAGTCATCTTGTCCAACACATACACCAAAGGAACACCCATTATGGCCATCCAGTATCTTCTTGGAGTGCTCTCAGGAAGGGCACCTACCACGATTTTAGGTAGCCCATTCTTCCTTTGGACAGCTCCAACTGATAGTAAGTTTTTCCAGACTGTGAACTTAAATAAACTTAAAACTTTTCAACGTCTACTCTTTGATTCTGGGTCCAAACAGAGCAAATCTAGTTCCTACTAAGTGTGAGAGTCCTTTAAATACCTGAAGATAACTATCATGTCTCATCTGAGATTTCTCTTCTTCAGGCTAAACACCCAAGTTTCTTCAACTGAAACTTTTGAGTCTTGGATTCCATCATGTTGGTTTCTCTCCTCTAGACACTCTTCAAATTATTAATGACTTTCTGAAGCAGTAGGGATCTAGATGAGAGATGTCAAATTCATACCAATACTCTCTGAACCAGATTAAAACGTAATTGGGAAGTGCTCAACAAAATAAATAAAAATACAATACAACATAGATAATGTGAATTTGTGATCTTCTAAGTTAATATACAAACTGCAGAGCTCCATTTCTACTTGGTTTTCACACCACTGGTCTTGACTGTTCACAAAGCTCCAGATGAGGTCTGACAAGGGACTGTCCTTGCCCTAGAAGCTATGCCCTTCTTAATGCACCTCAATATTGCATTAACTCTTTGGAGGCCACAGTGCCCTGCTCACTTATATTGAGCAAGCATCCATATTAATTAATGCCTTCTGGCATATTTTTTTTTCCTGAACACCAGCTAGGTCTCCAGATCTCTGCCATCTTTTACTTATGCAATTGATGTTTCATACCCAAGTGCAAACCTTTACATTGATCTCCACTGGATTCCTTCTTATTTGATTCAGCCCAATTTTCTATCACCATGATTCTGTGACACAGTGGGATGGCTCTCCTTCCCACAAAATTTTATCATCTTCAGATTGAGTAAGCTCAACACTATAACCTGTCAAGATCTTGGGGCTCTCAAATGATGGAGGGGAACTGGCCAAATCAAGCACTTTTCAAGGGGTAGGAGACAGGAAGGAATATGGAGCAAAGACATGAGGATGGTGCAGACAGAATGGAGTCAGAGCAGTGGGAGACAAGGTGGCAGCCGATGAGATGCTGTGAGCTGTTCTTTTACCTTTGGGTGGAGCTCGGCGATTGGAAAGCCCTTGCAATGTGAATCGCTTTCTAGCAAGAGCTGAACGCTCAAGGGGAAGGTTGGCAGAAGCATCAGCTAGGAGAGAGAGGCAGAGAGGGGAAAGAGATAAGGCAGGAAGGTGCAAATCAGGAAGCTTGGGGGACAGGAGGGACTTCAGCAGCAGAGCTGTGAAAACCAATATGGCAGCCTGCATATGTGCACAAACCATTTCCATTTCAAGGTAAATAAAAACTACAGCAGCATCAATCCACAGAAACGTGCAGGAGTTAAGGGAACGAAGGTCCTTACCAGGTAACTGTTCAGAAAAGAAAGGGTGGGGGAGAAAGAAGAGGAGAGAGGAAACCAGCAGGGAGGGAAGGGAGGAGAGAAAGAGGGGAGCAGGGAACAACAAAATAGTTTTTTTTTTTGTTGAAACCCTCTTTCCTCACTCTTTGAGGATCTGAAAGTACCATTTATCCAAGTTAAAAGGATTAATTGATATATTACTCTTTTAGAGTTTCAAAGCACTTGATAGGAATAGTATCTCATTTGGTCTCTATAACAACTTTAATAATAGGTTGATCCTAATATTATCCCTTTTTTGTTCAGTCACGTCCAGCTCTTCATGACCCCAGTTGGGCTTTTCTTGGCAATGACACCAGAGTGGTTGACCATTTCCTTCTCCAACTCATTTTACAAATGAGAAAAATGGAGGCAGAAAAGAGTTAAGTGACTTGCCCTAGGTCACCCTGTTAGTAAATGTCTGAGGCTGGATTTGAACTCAGGACTTCCTGCTTCTAGGTCTGGCACTCTGTCTACCATACCACCTAACTGCTCAGTTTATTAATGACATACATGAAATGCCTAATGAGCCTCATCTAACTATGGACTAGGGGAAGTATTAGAAGAGTCTGACTCATTCTCTGATCTGCTCGCCCCCAACCCCCTAAAAAGCCAAAGGGTTCCACCATTCCTACTTTTCAAAAGGAGGCCCCAACAAGGTGCTCAGGGTTTAGCAGCAAGTAAAGGAGGAGATAGGCAGGTTGTGCAGTGGATAGAGTGAGCATTGGGCTGGGAATCCGGAAGACTTATTCTTTCTGAGTTCAAATCTGAGCTTAGACACTGTTATAAGGAAAATTGGGATTTTAGACGTTTAGTATAAAGTAGCAGCCAGGCCTGTGAGGCAAGCGCTGGAGGGTTCCAATCATGGAATAGTGAGAAGGAAGGAAGTCTTTTTCCTGAGTGACTCTGGTATGGCTGAGGCAGGGAGATGCTGGCTTTAACTCTCCAGAGAAGAGCCCAGGATAGTGGATTTGTCTCCTACAAGAAACATCTATCCTGGGGAAGTTCAGGCTTGAGCAGTGAACTTAGCTCTGGATGGTGGACATCCAGACTGGTTCAGCTCCCTGCCTTCATCTCTTTGTGGATTTTACTTGCTGTGGAGCCCGTGTTCCTAGAAAACCTCAGATCACCGCTGGAGCTGAGGAGGACCCAGTTGTGAGACATCCATGTCCCCTTCTAACCTGCCAAGCTGGACCAGAGTAGAGTTTGTCCCACCTTTCCGGTCCCTGGAGTCTGTCCATAGCTAGTTTTAGTGTGACCTTTCTCTAAATCACCAACCCTAAAACTCATCATTAAAACTATTTTTATTTACTTCCCATGTCTTCTTGTACTCCAACACAGAGCCGACTGTTAGAGACCTTCCAAAACTGGAGTTTCCCCGGCTAGGCTGGTGACCAATAAACTGTCAAGTGCTACTGCCAACCTGAGTGTGTACTTTGTCCATTATCCATTTCCCACATTCCTCGTGTAGGTTATCTTGTGTGTCCTATCACTTGTGAGTTTATGTTTTACACCCTTGTGTTCACTTGTTATTCCCATTTACCTATTTCAACAACTTATGTGGCCCTGGGCAAGTCATTTAACCCTTTTTGCTTCCATTTCCTTGCCTATGAGGCAGAGAAGGAAACGATCCACTACTCTAGTATTTTTGCCAATAAAACCCCAAATGGGGTCACCAAGAGTTGGACATGACTGAAAACGATTGACCAACAAAAGAAGAAGACTGGAGCCATCGAGCAAGTCTCTTCCAGTGATTTATCTACATGTGATCCTTTAGTTAGCAAATGAATCTTTTTTCTTTAAAAATAAAAGATAAGATATTAGCTTAAACCATTCTTTTGAGACCAATTTCCTAAGTAGGTACTTAATAAATATTTATTAACTTGACACTTTATCCAAGACTGTTTCTGGACTTTAGTTCTAGAATAATAATAGGTAGGAGTGATATAATGCTTTGCACAATATTATCTCCTTACAACTGCACTGTAAGATAAGTGATATTATTATGATCCTAGATAAGGCAAGCCAGGCACACACAAGGTAAATCATTCGCCCAGGTCACAGAGCTGGTGACTGAGACAAGATATGAATGATTCGGCTGACTCTAAGTTTAGCATATATGGTCCTGGGAGTCCTGCTATCCAAAGACCAACCTTGCTAACCTCAGAGAACTTCATCACAAAGTTGGTGATAAAGTAATGAAGTTTTTTGGCCTCAGCAGCTCTTGAAAACCACCCACCAAGTCATGGAGGGCATTGAAATTATACCAACTGGCCTCAAAGAAAACCGCCAAACTGGTTTCCCAAGGGAGCTAAATTGGCAGATTTTGTGCCAAAAGCAGGGCATAAAACCCAACAAAACCTGAGCCATCCCTGAAGGCTGCAGAGTTGAGCATCTCATCCTGGGTACCAACATATCTAGAATCCACGGCTCCCTCATTTCCTGGCATTACAGCCTCCCCACCCCTAACTCCTAGCCTCCACTTGAGTATGGATTCTAACTGCCCTCAACCATCACTCCTTCCTGAAGTTGGCCCATGATACATTCCACTCCCACCTGTCTTCTTGACCTTACCCCTGGAGAAAGCCCATTTTCGATGGCATTGTTAGCAATGGTGTAAATCTTTGTAAAATCAGATTCACATTCTGAGCTGGGAGGTTTCCATGGTCTCCCAAGGATGACTGCAGGGAGGAAGGGTTGCATCCCAAAGGAAGGAAAAGGAAAAAAGACAGGAGTTTGGGGAGGTGGTAGTAGAAGTGAGGAAGACATCATGTAAACCCTTGAAGAGGTCTTGGGTCCATTCTAGTAGGAGTTCTGTATCTAGACGTGGATCCTCCAGGCCAAGGGCTGCTAAACTCGTTTGGATCATGGACCACTTTAGGCAAACTGCTGGAAGCAACAAAGCCCGTGGGTTTCTCTTCTTGGAATAATGTTTTAAACTACATAAAACAAAATACATACAACTACAAGAAATAAGTTATACTGCTGAAAGTGGGTATCAAAATATATTTTAAAAAAATAAACCAAGTTCAAACATCTCAGGGTAAGAACCTCTGCTCTAGACTATTTGAAACGGTTAGCATATTCGGCCACTCTGGCCTCAGTTTCTTCCTTCTCCTGAAACAGAAGGGAGATGGATTAGAGGACCTCTAAGTTCCCTTCCAGCCCTAGAGAAGCCTGGGAGCAGAGACTTAGAGCTGAAAGGGCTCTCAGAAGCCAGCTGGTCCAACTCCCTCATTTTCCAGATAAGGAACTAAAGAGACTTGGGGGAGGTCAGTGTAATAGTCTCAGGACTGTAAATTAAAGGGAGAAAAATTTCACAGGTACAAGTATTCCCCTGCTTGAAACAGGCCCAATCTGTGAAATGTAGATTTGCTTAACAAAAATAAATAGTGCAGGGAGGACAGTGAGAGTCTGCTCTGTGACAACTTTACCACACAATAACTTCCTACTCATTTAAAACACGGTTTTACTTACCCGTCTCCTCCAATCCTCCTATACAGAACCAACTGGGAATGTGTCTCTAGTATCAATCAATGAACGGACATTTATTGGGCTCTGAGTACAATGAATTAAACCCTTTCTGCTCATAAAGAGCTTACATTCTAAGGGGGAGACAACAGGCATGTTTATAAATTCATATAAAGGAAATCAAGAGTGACTGGAGTTGGGGGGAAGACTGGGAGGGATCGGGGAGGGCTTCTTGGAGAAGGAGATGCTTGAATTAAGCTCAGAAGGGAATGACAGATTTTTAAGAGGAAGAATGTACTCCAGTCATGGCACAGCCGGTGCAAAGGCCCACAGGTGAGAAACGAGAGTGTTGTGTGAGAGGAAGAACAAGGGAGTCAGCAAGAGTGTGTGAAGGAAGAATATTGTACGATAATGCTAGAAAGGTAGGTTGGAACCAGGTCACTACTTCACATGTGGCCAGATCTCAAGACCTTTCACCATCCTGGATGTTCTCATCTCTTTTCTGGGATGCCAAAGTTCTGTTCTTGACCACAGGCTGCCTTGAACTGACCATCTCAGCCTCACCTCCTTAAGCTAAATTCCAATTCTCAGGATCCTGTCAGCTCTCCATGATTTTTAATCTTAATTTGGCCTTAATTTTTTCATTGAAAAAAAAAACTGAGACCAAATATTGTAGTTTGGATGTAAACAATTTAGTCTGAAAATTTTCTTGAAGATTGAGCAAATCACTTAACGTCTCTGAGTCTCAGTTTCCCCATCTGTAAAATTAGGCGGTTTTATTGAATGACCTCTGAGGTTGCTTCCAGCTCAAGATCTGTGATTCTCTGTAAACCCAACTTCCTATGCCTCAGTTTCCTCATTTGTAAAACGAGGAGGCTGACCCTTCTTAGTCTGGATTTATGATCCTGTATCATCTTAATTTCACCTTAAAGAAGAAAAATTCTGCAATAAGTTCTATCCCAATGGGGGGAGATGGGCGCTTGGCTTGAAGGTGGTTATGGAAGGTGGGAAGGGCTGGGAGGGGAGACATCATCAGGTGGACAGGTGGTGATGCTATAACTATGGCAACAAGGGCACTCTAGTGAGAAAAAGGGGGCAGCACTTAGCCTGGGCTACCGACAGGTCAGATGGGTTGAGTCCCTACTGATACAGCAGAAGTCATGAGGGAAGCAGGATGAGGGCGCCATATTGAATACCCACTCACGCCCTACACACATGATCAAAGTGACTTGGGAGGCCCTCCCATCTTTAGGGGTTCAGTGAAAAGGGCCCTGTGTTTGGAGGCTCAGCAAACCTTGTCTCTGTGGTTTATTATCTGGGTTACCTTGGACAAGTGGCTTCATGTGGCCAGCCTCAGTCTTCTTCATTGCTAAATTAGAAAACGGGACTAGATTACCTCTGATTTCTCATTTCTATTTTCTGCATTTTGTGAATGTTGTATTTTCCATAAGCTCCAGGTGGGAGACAGAGGCCTAAACAATCAAAGGATCAGACAGATCTGAAGTTCTAGATGTGGGAGGAACCTCAGAACCCAACCTCTCATTTTACAGATGGGGAAACAGAGGCACAGGGTATAGGTGACCATTGAATGAGCTAACATGTAAAGCGTGTTTTATAAACTTATATAAATGCTATTCATTTATCCTTAATAATGACAATTGTAATTATTATGAGCTAAGATTATACAGGCAGGCAATAGCAGAACCAAGAGTCAAACTTATGTCCTTTGACTCCAAATGATTATACTGTTGCACCAAGTCCCATGGCTAAGTAGTGACAGAACTGTGCCATGGAAGCATCCCCTCCAAGGTGCAAAGGCTCCCATGGGTGATCTAGCCTGACTGGCATGGTGGAAAGGCCAGATCTGGCATTAGAGAGCCTGGCCCAAGATCCTCCTTCTGCCTCTCCTGGGTGGCCTTGGGCAAGCTCCTTGGCTTCTCTGGGCTTCGGCTTTCTCCTTAGTAAAAGAAAGAGGTCACCCAAACTGGCCAGTGTGAGTCCTCTTTCAGCTCTAACTCTGGCCCTCCAGACCACTTTGTTTTATAGCTGAGGGAACTAAGGCCTGCAGAACAAAGGAACTCACCCAACGTCACAAAGGGAATACACATTAGCAGTGCCAGGATTCCATCCTAGGGGCCTGATGCCCAATTCAGCCTTCTTTTTCCACTGAACCACCCGAGACCCTCCAGCTTGGGAGAGGAAACCCAACAAATCTTGGGTACAAGTGGGACTAGAAGGCGGCTTTCCACCCCAAAGGCCTCAGACATATTGGTAAAAGTATTAAACTTTTATTTAAAAAATTTATTAAACCATTATTATTGGCTTTCTATGAAAAAAAAGCTGGCAACATGCTTTTGAGTTTAACCTTCATTATTAATCATTTCTCTACCACTTTCTTAAGTCATGTAATCAATGAAACAATAGATCATGCTCTGATTTGTAGTGTTTCTTGATTAAATTTAATCATTGATAGGTTATCTCTGGCACAACCCTGCCTGGACTGTACTTTTTCTACCTTCTCTTGAGAAAAGGCCATTTCTTCTTTTTTTTTTTTTTACCCTCCACCTTAGAATAAATACTATGCATGTATGTTCTGTGTATGTATGTATGTTCTAAAACAGAAGATTGTAAGGGCTAGGCAATGGAAGGCCATTTCTTTTCAACAGGAGAAATTTGATCTCAACCCCAACCAGCAGATGGAAATCCATTTTGACCCATAATGGCAGCAGTCATTGCCGTTTGATGACTTTTCCCTCTTTTTCCCTACCCCAAGTTAATGGGGGTCCTAGAACTCAGGGTCAGGAGTCCCTGCCTGAAGCTGTTCATCAGTGGTACCCTTTTCAGCTGTGTCTCTCCCCTATGGATGCCTTACCTCGCTTTTGTCTGTTGCTGTTGGGACTAGGGTTTGGGTTCTTGCTGGTAGAATTTTCTAGTCCCGATGATTCAGGCTTGTTTTCATAGATACTTGCTGATTTTCTGCTATACCTTCAGAGAAAGAAACATAGATGTCAACAGGAGAAAGTAGGAATGGCCCGTGTGTCTGTATCTTTGGGCCATTCGGGTAGTATTCACAAAAGATAGTCTCCATGTGAAAAGCTGGGTTATCAGTCCAATTCATAGGATCTCTGGAGCACAGACGGGATCTAAGAGGACGCCAAGGTACAGAATTATAGATTTGGAACTGCAAGGGAACAGAGAGGCCATCTAAGTCCAACTCTCTCATTTTACAAATAAGGAACCTGAGGCACAGAATGATTAAGTGACTTGCCCAGGGTTACAAAGCTAGGAAGTAATAGCTCAGAATTAAAGTCCACATTCTAACTCCTGTTTTAGCATATTTTTCATGGTCTCACACACCATCTCAGTTCAATTCAGCAAGGACCTGTTGCCTACTTGGGATGGATCAGACATTGGGCAAATGGAGACCAAAAAGAAATTAAATAATTCTTTGCCTGAGAGAGATGACAATGTGTATATACCATTGTAGTTCAACCCACGTGATAAAATTATGTTAGAAAAATTACCCAAGGGATAACTGGCTAGGGGGAGAGGGAGTCACTGAAAACCACAAAAGGTTTTTTGCCCTCCATTCTTACAAATGACCAATATAACTGCCCTAAGTTTGAAAGAGGCACACCGGTGTGTCTCATTATCTCTGTCTGTTACCTCCTACTAATGAGACTAGTTAAAAAGGCTTTAGGGGTGGTATGTGCTGAGAACCTCACAAACTGGGGCATCTGATACCCTGTAATTTCATCAAGTTGACTATGGATCTGGAGATTCTCTCATCACACATGCTAGCAAAAAACTGGAAGTAAAGTAAATGCCTATTGATTAAGGAATGGCCAAACATGTTGCAATATCTGAATGCACTGAAATATGATTATGAAGATGACAAGGGGGCAACTGGGTAGCTCAGTGGATTGAGAGCCAGGCCTAGAGACAGGAGGTCCTAGGTTCAAATCTGGCCTCAGACACTTCCCAGCTGTGTGACCCTAGGAAAGTCACTTGATCCCCATTGCCTACCCTACACAGTATTGACTCCAAGACAGAAGGTAAAAGTTAAAAAAAAAAGATGACAAAAGGTTTTCAGTCAGTGCTGGAAGAGCAAGATGTATACACTGATCAGGGAGCTATGTGTTGGTCCAACTCTTTTAGAAAACCATTTAGAAGTGTGCCAGGAAAGGAACAGTCCATTCCCTTTGATAGAACATCGAGCAATGCTCTCTTGCTGGGCACATACCTCAAGGTGGCCAAAGACCAAACGAAAGGCCCATCATCATAATAACTAATATTTATATAGCACCTACTATGTGCTAGGGACTGTGATAAGTCCTTTACAATTATTACCTCATTTGATCCTCACAACAACCTGGGGAGGTAAGAGCTGTTATTATATCCATTTTACAGGTGAGGAAACTGAGGCAAAAGGGAGTTAAGTGACTTGCCCAGAGTCACACAGAACTAGTATGTGTCTGGAGCTAGATTTGGACCTGTGTCTTCTTGATTCCAGCATTCTTTTCACTGTGCCACCTAATTCCCATATAAATCAAGATATTCAAAGCAGCATTTTTTCTAGGTATTTAAGAAGTGAATACAAAATGGATGTTTCTTGGACAAGATTTCAAACTGGATGAGGTAACTTTGAGGCCAAGAGGTCCCAGTCCCACCTAGAATGGGCAAGGGAGGCCTAGGCTTGTCTTAAAGTTTTTAGAATTAGCTCAGAGTATCTGGAAACTTGTTGCATCCTACAAAGTGATCTGCCTTCCAGAGAGGTCATAAGAGCTCTAGAATTGGCTCAGATCCCCCAGAAGCAGCTACACTGCTCTTACTCTCCCCTTCTCTCTCCTAGCATTGATCCTCTGGGTTAATCTTAGAGATTCCTTGACTCCACCAAAGGTCTTGGGCCAAAGGCTATCTATCACTTAAATTAGCATCCTGATCACAAAATGTTTGGGCATTAGCAGGATTTGGATTATCCCAAAGAAGGCATCCAGGAGCACCCAGAAATAATCTAAATAGGGTATGTCTCTAAATCCACTCAGGTCAAAGTCACATCTATTTCTTTTCAGCCCTGGTGTGGACAACCCAGATTCTCATGATCAGGGACAAAGAAGTAAGATGCTGATCACATCCTCATCCATAGAGGGGCAGTATGATATATGAAGAGCTCTCAGCACACTATATAAATGTTAGATATTCTGATTATGATTACATAGTCA
Organism: Gracilinanus agilis; assembly: GCF_016433145.1. NCBI lineage: Eukaryota > Metazoa > Chordata > Mammalia > Didelphimorphia > Didelphidae > Gracilinanus > Gracilinanus agilis. Next base: position 682,997,959 of record NC_058132.1, read on the forward strand.
TATCTGAGTTTAAGAAAACTCAGAGCCTTTGGGCACTCATTTGTGAAGGACTGATTGAAGGGATCAGAATTAAAAGGCTACTTCAATAATCTGGGAGAGAGTGATTTAGAAGATGGCAGCTTAGATGGAGCAAATCTTCAGACCTCTGTACCCTTTCCACATTGAGATAAAAAACAAAGCACTTCAAGAAGAAAGAAAACCAAATTTAACAAGAGGACAGAGCAGGGAAATCCTACTGCTGGACAGCTCAAGAAATATGCCAAGAAAAAGGCTTGAATTCTTGAACTGTTGGGTCTTAGGGTGTAGAAGGGGAATTCCAGGACCCCTCTCCCACAGGCTGTATGGAGTCTCCAGTGGCCCCTGAAATCTCTGGGTGGGCAAACACACCAGCCTGGAGAAAGGGCCTTGCTGGCCCTAGACTCAAGGAGTTGAACACAGATGCCAGGGAGGTGGCTAGAGGAGAAAGGCAGAGAAATACAGCAAAAACACTCAGAAGATGGTGGCTTAGATGGAGCAAAACTTCAGACCTATGTGCTTTACCATACAAAGATAAAAAACAAAGTGCTTAGAGAGAAAGAAAACCAAACTAACAATAGGACAGAGCAGGGGGACCCTATTGCTGGACAGCTCAGTGAAAACACTCCATCTTACCTCCCCCCCCAACACACACACACACACCTTTTTCTCTTGAGGTTTTAACCTCAGGTCACATTAAGTGCTACAGATTAACCCAGTCCAGGCTTAATCCCATCAATTGGACAGACAAGAAGTCTTCAGAGGGCAGGGGAAACTCCAACACCCCTTCCCCATAGACTGCAGAGAAAGTCACTACAAACCTCCATTGCTAGCTGGGGGAAGATCTTTCATCAAAGCTCATTAAATCCATTAACCTAATCAACTAGCAGAACAGAGAAGGAAAAAATATGAGTAAACAACAGAAAAAGAGAAAAGAAATTATAATTGATAGCTTCTTTCCAGGAAGCAAACAAAGAGCAAATGAAATAGAAGAAGATCAGGAAGTTCCAGTGAATTGGAAAAAGGAAATACATGAACTAAAACAAGAAAATAAGGTCTTAAAATCCAAAATTGACCAGCTTGAAAACAAAGCAAAGAAAATCAGACCAGAAGGAGAAGGATGGCCAAAAAGCCAGGGATGAAATTCAGTCTTTAAAAAATAGAATTCAACAACGAGAATCAAATGACTTCACAAGGCAGCAAGAATATATAAAACAAAATCAAAAAAATGAAAAATTTGAGGAGAATATGAAACACCTCATTGATACAACCACAGATCTAGAAAACAGATCTTGAAGAGACAATTTAAGAATTATTGGTCTACTGGAACATCATGGCAAAAGCAAAAGCCTGGACATCATCCTATAGGAAATTATCAAAGAAAACTACCCTGACATTCTTGAACAAGAAGAAAAAGTGGAAATTGAAAGAATCCACAGATCATCTCTTACATTTAATCCACAACTGACAACTTTTAGGAATATTATAGCCAAATTCAAAAACTACCAGACCAAGGAAAAAATATTACAAGCTGCTAAGAAGAAGCATTCAGATACCAGGGAACCACAGTTAGGATAACACAGGATCTGGCTACATCTACATTGAAGCACTGGAAGGCATGGAATATAATATTCCAGAAAGCAAGAGAACTGGGTCTACAACCAAGAATCAATTATCCAGCAAAACTGACTATATTCTTGCAGGAGAAAGTATGGTCATTTAATACAATTGAAAACTTCCAAGCATTCATAAAGAAAAAACCAGACTTAAACAGAGAGTTTGCTGCCCAAATACAGAACTCAAGAGAATCACCATAAAATAATTAAGAGAGCAGGGGGAAAAAACCCAAAACAAAACAAAACAAAACAAAAAACCTTTTCTTTAAGGGACCCAATAAGTTCAATTGATTTGTATCCCTAGAAGAAACAAAGTTATTGTTAACTATTAAAAATTATTATTATCAACAGGGTAGCTAGAAGAAGTTTACTTAGAGGGAACAGTGACAAACTGTATAGGATGAAATGTCAATATATATATATATAAAACTAGAGGGGAAAAAAGGAGATAATATTAAGAGAAATGGGAAAACAGACAAAATGGAGTAAATTTATATTCCATAAAGAAGCGTGTGGGGCGAACAGGGGAGAAGACCAATACACTGGATGGGTAAAGAGGTTGGAGAGAGGAAATACTTAATTCTTAAGCGCATTGAAATTAACTTAACGAGGGAAGAACAATCAGATCCATTGGGGCAGATAATTGATTTGCACCCTAGAGAGAAGTAGAAGGGTAACAAATGGACTAGTGGGGAGGGAAGTAACACTAGGTAGGGAGAGGGTGGGGGAGGGGTAACTTTAAAAGACCCTAAAGAACAATAAGAGGGGAATAAGAAGAGGGGGGGGGAGAAAGGGAAGTACAATAAGGGAGGGGATTAGAGGAACTGATTAAAAACAAAACACTGGTATAGAAGGAAATAGTGAAAGAAGAAAGGGCAGGACAAGGAGAGGGAATCAAAATGTCTGGGAATACACAGTTGATAATTGTAACTCTGAATATGATTGGGATGAGATTGCCCATAAAATGGAAGCAAACAGCAGAGTGGATTAGAAACCAAAATCCTACTATATGTTGTCTACAAGAAGCACACAGACAGGCAGACATACATAGAGTAAAAAAAAAAGGCTGGAGAAAAATCTATTGGGCTTCAACTGAGAAAAAGAAGGCAAGAGTTGCAATCATGATTTCTGACAAAGCCAAAGTAAAAATAGATCTGGTTAAAAGAGATAGGGAAGGTAATTACATCCTGATAAAAGGCAGCATAAACAATGAAGAAATAGCAGTATTCAACATGTATGCACCAAATGGTATAGCATCTAAATTTATAAAGGAGAAACTGGCAGAGCTCAAGGAGGAAATAGATAGCAAAACTATACTAGTAGGAGACCTAAACCTTCCCCTATCAGATCTAGATAAATCAAATAAAAAAAAATAAAAAGAGATGAGAGGTAAATAACATCCTAGAAAAATTAGAGTTAATAGATATATGGAGAAAAATAAATAGGGACAAAAAGGAATACACCTTCTTTTCAGCAGTTCATGGAATGTTCACAAAGACTGACCATGTACTAGGGCATAGAAACATGGCAAATAAATGCAAAAAAGCAGAAATAACAAATGCAACCTTATCAAATCATAATGCAATAAAATAGTTATTAGCAAGGATACATGGAGAGGCAAAACAAAAACTATTTGGAAATTAAATAATATGATTCTCCAAAATAAGTTAAAGAACAAATTGTAGAAACAATTAACAATTTCATTGAAGATAATGACAATGATGAAACTTCTTACCAAAACCTATGGGATGTAGCCAAAGCAGTGCTGAGGAGGAAACATATCATTGAGTGCATATATTAATAGGGAGAGCAGAGGTCAATGAATTGGGCATATAACTTAAAAAACTAGAAAGCAAACGAATTAAAAATTCCCAGATGAAAACTAAATTAGAAATACTAAAAATCAAAGGAGAAATTAATAAAATCAAAAGTAAAAGAACTATTAAATTAATAAATAAGACTAGAAGCTGGTACTTTGAAAAAAACAGATAAACTAGACAAAGTACTGGTAAATCTAAAAAAAAAGGAAAGAAGAAAATCAAATTAACAGTATCAAAGATGAAAAGGGAGACCTTACCTCTAATGAAGAGGAAATTAAGGCAATCACTAAAAACTATTTTGCCCAATTATATGGCAATAAATATAGTAATCTAGGTGATATGGATGAATATTTACAAAAATATAAATTGCCTAGATTAACTGCAGAAGAAATAGAATACTTAAATAATCAAATATCAGAAAAAGAAATTGAACAAGCCATCAAAGAACTACCTAAGAAAAAATTGCCAGGGCCTGATGGATTTCACAAGTGAATTTTATCAAACATTCAAAGAACAACTAATCCCAATACTATACAAATTATTTGCCATAATAAGCAAAGAAGGAGTTCTACCAAATTCCTTTTATGGCACTAATATGGTACTGATTCCAAAGCCAGGCAGAACAAAAACAGAGAAAGAAAACTACAGACCAATTTCCCAAATGAACATAGATGCAAAAATCTTAAATAGAATACTAGCAAAAAGACTCCATCAAGTGATCATGAGGGTTATCCATCATGATCAGGTGGGATTTATACCAGGAATGCAAGGATGGTTCAACATTAGGAAAACCATCCACATAATTGACCATATCAACAAGCTAAGAAACAAAAATCACATGATTATCTCAATAGATGCTGAAAAAGCCATTGACAAAATACAACACCCTAGAGAACAATCAACATCATTGTTATTAGAGCTGAGAGAGTTAACTGATTCATCAATTAACATCATCAAGAAGCCTTCCCTAATCTCTGGCTTGGCTGTGGCCAAGTCAGGTCAGTTAGTGAGAGGGTCAAGAACCTTCAGTTTCTACCAAGCCTAGTCATCTCCAGACCTTGATCAACAACTTAGATTAATAGCCAATTAATTAGCAATAGGGTTCCTAAATCCTCAATCTTATTCCCTTGTTTCCTAACCCCAACAATAGATTCAATGCAGTGTTTACCATCAAGTACCTTTCCTGAATGGTGATTATACCAAAGCCCTCGGGAAGGGGAGATCAATACGCAGTCAGATTATAACATTATCAAATAGTTACTCAATAACCCTTACCAACAACTAATCCAACCTCAGGTTGGGACCTAGAGAGGTTAACCATCCACACAACCTCTCAGGGGTTCCCTGCCTGGGCAAACTGTTAGAAGGGGATAATTGACGAGCTTAGCCAACCAAGTTTGTCAGGAGGAGAAGCATAGATTATACCAGTGGTTCCCAAACTTTTTTGGCCTACCGCCCCCTTTCCAGAAAAAATATTACTTAGCCCCTTGGAAATTAATTTTTAAAAATTTTAATAGCAATTAATAGGAAAGATAAATGCACCTGTGGCCATCACCGCCTCCCTGGATTGCTGCATCATCCACCAGGGGGTGATGGTGCCCACTTTGGGAATCACTGGATTATACCAACAACAACTGTGAGAGGAGAATGTGCTCTCTTCCTCACCAACTATAGCCAGCTTAGGTCTGAGCATACAATCCCTCCTCCATCCATATTATTTCTGAGATCCATATATACCATTCATTTCTCCAAGATAATATACATTCATCTTTTTAACAGGTATCACCTCATACCTAGCAGATTGGCTAAAATGACAGCAGGAGAGAGTAATGAATGTTGGAGGGGATGTGGCAAAATTGAGACATTAATGCATTGCTGGTGGAGTTGTGAATTGATCCAACCATTCTGGATGGCAATTTGCAACTATGCCCAAAGAATGCTAAAAGACTGCCTGCCCTTTGATCCAGCCATGCCAGTGGTGGGTTTGTACCCCAAAGAGATCATAGGGAAAAAGACTTGTATAAGAATATTTATAGCCACACTCTTTGTGGTGGCAAAAAACTGGAAAACAAGGGTATGCCCTTCAATTGGGGAATGGCTGAACAAATTGTCGTATCTGTTGGTGATGGAATATTATTGTACTTAAAGGAATAATAAACTGGAGGAATTCCATGTGAACTGGAAAGACCTCCAGGAATTGATGCAGAGTGAAAGGAGCAGAGCCAGAAGAACACTGTACACAGAGACTGATACACTGTGGTAAAATATAATGTAATGGACTTCTGTACTAGCAGCAATGCAATGACCAAGGACAATTCTGAGGGATTTATGGAAAAGAACGCTACCCACATTCAGAGGAAGAACCGTGGGAGTAGAAACACAGAAGAAAAACAAATGCTTGAACACATGGGTTGATGCAGACATGATTTGGGATGTAGACTCTAAACAACCACCCCAGTGCAACTATCAATAATATGGAAATAAGTCTTGATCGATGACACATGTTAAAACCAGTGGAAGTGCGTGTTGGCTGCAGGGGATGTAGGGGGAGTGGGGAGAGTAAGAACATGAATCATGTAACCATAGAGAAAATTTTTTTCTAAAAAAGAAAACTAAAAAAAAAAAGAAAACTAATTTGGGAGAAGGGTGATGAGGATCTGAACTAGTTGTAAGTGGATGAATAAATGGAGAGAAAGGGTCAAATGTGAGAGATATGAAGATTTGACATGAATATGTGGAGAGAGGGAGACTGAGAAGTCAGGGACAATTCCAAGATTACAACCCTCAGAGACCAGAAGGCTGGCAAAGCTTTTGATAAAAACTGAAAGGTGTGGAAGAAGGGATCTTTTTGGGCAAAAATGGTTTCAGTTTTGGATATGTTGAGCTTAAGATGGCACCAGTACATTCAATTTGAAGTAGATAATAGACAAAACTTACTGAAGGTTGTCATGATTGAAATTCTCACAGAGCAGTATTTCTTAATTTTAAATTAATTTTAAGTTAATCTGAGATGTTAAGACCATTCAAGAAAATCTAAAATGGCCAGTAGACTCCCTCCAGAATCTGAACGGGCACCAATAAGAGTGAGCAGGGCAAAAGAGAGCTCAGTAAAAGAGCCTCTGAGGCCAGAAGAGAGAGCAAGAGAGCCCAAGAAATTCCTGGGCATGCAACATAGACTCCTTGTAACTTCATCACTCAGTCCCTCCCCTGGATATCCTCAGACATCTCTGATTGGTAAACAGTTACTGAGAAGGTAGATTTAGAGACCCCAACTCCTCTCTCATTATTTCATCACAGGAAGTCTTAAGACAAGTCTTAAGGATGCCAACATTCCTCCTCCTTGGCATTTGGCTGTGTCACTGCAGTATGACATGATGGCTAGAGCTTGTTGACTTCATTACCTAAGAGTTCTTGTTTACAGATGACAAAAGCCAGACCAGTGAGATGTCTTGAGGTTTGAGAGCAAATTACTTGGAAGTCAGATGATCTTTAAAACCTGAGATTCAAGAAAGACTTCACTTAAAAATCATTACAATTGAATATTAATTTTCCACAAAAGTCAGCAGAGAGACATGGGCTTGATATATTGATATGGAATTCCTATGCAGAGAAATGATCATTAAACCTGTGGGAGTTGATGAGCTATCAAAAATGGGCCAGAAGGAGGAATTAATAGGTCCAGGAAAAAACTATGGGGAACATTTACAATTAGGGGGGCATGATCTGGAGGAGAAGGCAGCAAAAGAGATGAAGGAGTGGTCAGATAGGTAGGAGGAAAACCAAGAGGGATTAGTATCATGAGAACCCAGCGAAGGGAGACTATCCAGGAGGAAAGAGTGGACAACAGTGTCACATACAACAGATAGAGAAGGAGGAGGACTGAGAAAAGACCATCATCTTTAGCAATTAAATGGCCATTGCTAACTTTGGAGAAAACAATTTCAATTGAATGATGAGTTTGGAAGCCAGATTGCAAAGGGTTCAGAAGTAAGTCAGAGAGGAGGAAGTAGAAACAGCAAGTATAGATAACTTTTTCAGGAAGTGCTGAGAAAGAAAGATAGGACAATATTTTGAGGCAACGGTAGGATCCAGTGAAGTTGGTTTTTTTTCTTTTTTTAAACCCTTACCTTTCATCTTGGAGTCAATACTGTGTATTGACTCCAAGGCAGAAGAGTGGTAAGGGCTAGGTAATGGGGGTTAAGTGACTTGCCCAGGGTCACACAGCTGGGAAGTGTCTGAGGCCAGATTTGAACCGAGGACCTCCCATCTCTAGGCCTGGCTCTCAATCCATTGAACCACCCAGCTGTCCCCAAGTTCTTTGTTTTTTTTAAGGATGGGTGATACCTGGAGAGCTACAGATGGATAGATGATAGACAGATAGATGGATGTATAGAAGGAAGATAGATAGATAGGTAGAGAGAAGATTATTGTTTAGTTATTTTCAGTTATGGCCTGACACCATTTGGGGTTTTCTGTACAAAGAGAGTAGGATGGGATGCCATTCCTTTTCCATCTCATTTTATAGATGAGAAAACTGAGGCAAATAAGATTAAGTGACTTGCCCAGAAAGGTGAAACTTTTTGACTCCAGGCCCTGTATTCTAACCACTGTACCACCAGCTGTCCCTGATAGATGATGGATGATAAGTAGACAGATAGACAAGTAGATGGACAGACAGACAGATGGACAGAGAGTAAGTGAGAGAGAGAGACAAACAGACAGATAGGTAGATAGACAGACAGATAGATAGATAGGTAGATAGCCCTTTGTAAAAGCATTTTCTATGTTACTAAGTGCTTAAAGTGCTAAGTGCTAGGGATATAAATACAAGCAAACAAGACAGTCTTTATTTACCCTTAACGAGCTTACATTCTACTTCTATTTAATTCCTATTTAATTCTAATTCTATTCTAATTACATTCTAACATCAGTGCATTGGGAATCTGAAAAAACTGCACCACAGTTGGATGGTAAGTGGAGAAGTCTAGAGAGTCCAAGTGGAGGTGAGGTAAAGCACACCTTGAGATTCTTCCTAAAAAGAGGACTCAGAAAAGAAGTCCCAGCAGGGCCTCAGAACAGAGGTTACTTTAGTCACTTTAAACCAATCATTCTTTTTACCACCTCCAATGATGAATGGAAAGGTGGAGGAGGAAGAAAGAGAAGACAGTAAAGGCAAAGACAAGCACAGAGGTAAAGGAGCAAAGGGGAAAGAGTTGGTAGATTTTTAGGTTACTAACCTAAAAAATATTAATTTTTAGGCTATTAACCAGATCACAACTCAAGATCAGTGGACTTAGTTACCATCTGGTAACCCTTTTGAAATTCTGGTTCTCATTGCTCAGGTCCTTTCATCTTACAACCTACAGAGATTCTGGTCAAATGGAGGTGGCAGCAGAAGTTATTCCCTGGGCTACAGAAATATCACCCTGAGAGTGCCTGCTTGGGTCTTGGCCTGATGGAGGTTGTGCTTTCTTTGTGTAAGGTCTTATATACATTTTTAAAAGCATTTAATAGCAAATATTACTGTCTTTAGAGAAGAAGGAACAGCATTTTCCAGAGCAGGGATCTATAAAAGCTTCAACTCCAAGAGAGCCAATGAGCTCAGTGTCTGTGGGAGTCACTGCTAAGTCTAAGGTGTCCTTAGGAGAAAATGAGAATAAGATAAATAGAAAAGAAAAGGCAAAAAAAATAGGGGAATAAAGTGGAGAGAAGACACAGTGGAGAGCGGTCAAGTACTGCCCTCAATGGCCTCTGGGGACACTCAGTGGCACCTGGGTGACAGAGCGCCTGCCTTCTCTCTGGGGCCAACAACAAGGAAAGAAGGAAAATATAAGAAGCGAGGGGAAACCAAGGAAGGGCCAGCCATGTGTGTCTTTGTGGTGCTCTTGGCCCCGAAGAGTCTCAAGGTCGTTTGAGAGACGGCAATTAGTCCTGATCCTGGAAGCCAGTCACACTGGGGTCAGTGCATTGTACAACATGGAAGTGATAGCAGAAGGGTAGAAGCTCAGCACTGGAGAGCAGGAAGGGACTAGGAATTGTTTTATCCCAAATACCCATTGTACAGCTCAAGAGGCCAGGACAGCCCCTTGTCTAAGGCTGCCTAGCTAATCGATGGCAGAGCTCTAGGCCATGGTGAAATACCTAGAGGGAAGAAGACATTTTACCTCCCTATTGGCAGTGTATGTGATCCAGATGGGTGGCACTGGCTACGTGGGTGGGAAGCGGGGTGAGACCAACACAGAATCATAACCAGCAATTTTTGTCCCTGGGGCAAATGTTGAGAAGAAGAGGTGCATTCCTCTGGGATAGGGCTGCCATGAAGGAAGAAGAAGAGACTCAGCCAAAGACAATGAAGTGGCTCCAGTCTCGGGGACACGCTGGCTCAGTGCCATATTGCTGCTCTTTGGCTCCCACAGAGCCTGAGCCCAGGAAACTGCTGGTCAGAGCTAGCCCCACCATGTTTTCATTGCTGCTGTGTCTAGATGACCCAAATGACACAGATGATGGACGGTGGGAACAATGAGTAACAGGGCCCTGGCGGAGGTCCTGATTCGTCATCTGTTCACTGGCCTGTGGTCAAGTCAAAGAAGGGAGATGAAAATAAAGGCCACAAAGATCAAAGCTCGATCAATCAACCTGCATTTCCTAAGCTCTTATTCTGGGCCAGGAATCCTGCTAAGTTTTAGGAAAATGAAGACAACTCAAGAAAAAGCAAAAACAGCTCCTGCCCTCAAGAAGCTTACATATAAAAATACATGCATGTAAAATAAATACAACAGCCACAAAGCCTTAGAAGGGAGGAAGGCAGCTGCTGGGCAGGATTTCACCAGTGGGAAACACCAGCGGGAAATCCTGGCCTCCTTTAGATGCACTAGAGATTCCTAGGCTTGGGTGGGGCAGCCTAATGTGGCAGCTGCTGCCGGAAGGAAGGCAAAGGACACCCACAGAGCCACACATGGAGGAAACACACGTGGAAGGAAGGAAGCCAGACTCTGGGTTGTCAAAAGAATGGGGAAGTTCAAACCACCTTGGATTTTCGATGATTTTATTTTAGCCATTGAAAGAAGGAAACCCACCTATGATATCAGTATAAGGGAAGGAAGTTATGACATTTTAAATATAACTGAATTACTTCTTGGTTCTTTCTACATACTGTCTGCAATATTCTCACTTCTCTCTTCTGCTTGGCAGAATCCCTGCCTTCTTTGAAGACAGCCCAAGTATCATTTGCATTGGGAGGCCATTTCCATCCTCTCCCCACCCCCAGCAGCTGCCACCCTCCCTTCTAAGGCTTTGTGGCTGTTGAATTTGCTTTACCTGTACATATTTTTTAAATATGTAAGCTTCTAGAGGGCAGGGGCTGGTTTTCTTTTTTTCTTGCGATCTTCATATTCCCAGAACTTAGCAGGATTCCTGGCCCAGAATAAGAGCTTAGGAAATGCAGGTTGATTGATCAACCTTTGATCTTTCTTTGTGGCCTTTATTTTCATTTTCCTTCTTTGAAGACACACAGCCCAGAGTCCCAGCAAGGTCTCAAGTGTCTTGGGTGCCCTTTGTGTCTCTAGATTCACTTCTCCATGCTTTTTAGAGGTGCTTGTAAGAGAGGAGCTATCCCAGAATTCACTATTTCTCAGGCTACGTTGGGAGCAAGTTTAGGGGAGCAGGAAGAACATTGGCCTTGAAGTTGCGAAACCTGGGTTACACGTCATCATAGATCTTCAGAGTCAGAAGGAAGCTGAACCTGAGCAGGATCTACAATATCACCCACCCCTGAAATGTCCTACTTTGGATCTTCATTTGTGCCCTTTGGAATACCTATCTATAGTGAACAAACAGCCTCTTGACTTAAACCTCTTCTTTTCTTCTATTTTCCATCTTCTGGCACAGAGACCTTGCCTCTTTCTGATGACCCTGCTTCTCTTGCCACCTCTTCTAATAGGGATGCACTACCCCCTGACTCAGTGGTCAGAATACTTCTTAAGCCTGTTGACCACTTCCAAATTTTCCCTCCATCAGCAGCATCTCTTCCTTTGGGTTCAAAGTGCCTGATCTGATCACCCAATCTAGATCCTTTGTCTATGGATCTCCAGGACATTCTCCTTCCTTCCTCAGTGAGTTCAGTAACTTTTTGGCATTTAAAGCTCTTCATACTTTGGCCCCTTTCTACCCTTCTAGTCTTCTCATACTTTACCTCCTTCCATGAACTCCTTAATATACTTCATCTCTCATCTCCATGCCTTTGCACTGGCTGCCCCCATGCCTGGAATGCTTTTTCTCCTCATCTCTGAGTCCTAGCTTCTTTCAAGACTCAGCTCAAATTCTATCTTTTGCAGGAGGACTGTTCTTGTTGCCCCAGCTATTAGTGTTTTACCCCTGAGATGACTTCCAAATTACCCTATATGTTGTATTTGTTGTTCAGTCCTTTTTCAGTTATGTCTAGCTCTTCATGATCCCATTCAGGGTTTTCTTGGCAAAGACACTAAGATGGTTTTCCATTTCCTCCTCCAGTACATTTTACAGATGAAGAAACAGAGTCAAGTGAGGTTAAGTGACTTTTCCAGAGTCACATAGCTAGTAAATGTCTAAGGCCAGATTTGAACTCAGCCTTCCTGACTCCGGGGCTGGGGCTGGTGCTCTATCCACTCTGTCACTAGCTGCCATGTTGTATTTACTTGGTTATTTAAATACTGCCTCTCCCACTGGAATGAAAACTCCTTGAGAAACTGTTTTTGCCTCTCCTTGTATCCTTGATGCTTGGCACATATGTCTAGTACATAATAAGTCCTTAGTAACTTGACTAACTGACTGGTCAGGCTCATAATAAAATCCTCCAGCGGGGGGGAACTCATCACCTCCTGAAGCAACTCATCCCACTTTGCAACAGCTCTTATGGTGAGCAAGTTTGGCCTGACATCAATCCTCAAAGGGCTTTTCTGATTCTTCTCCCTCTGGAGCCAACTGGAGCAAGTCTAATCCCTCCTCCACTTGGCAACTTTCATTTATTTGACACAGCAATCATGTCCCCTACCTACCACTCAGTTTCCTTATTTGTAAAATGGGGATAACAATACTTAGCACTCCCCACTTTTTCTGGCTGGAAGAGAAAAGAGCTCACCCAACTTCACAATGTGAATTATTTTATCGTCCTGCAAATATTTGGACAGAGAAGCCACCAAACTCAAGAACTATCAGAGTTAATCATCCAAATCCCTTATTTCAGGGATGAGAAGATGGGCTTGCTCCTAAGATCACATAGCTAATTAGCACAGCCCAAACCAGAACCCAGGACACCCAGACTATCATTCAAGTAGTTTTTCCATTATTAAATTTTTTTAAAAAATTATTTTCTTAATGACATTAACAAACAGCAACTGAAATGATCATTTCTATATACACAGTAAAATGGGGGGAAAGGATTGCCCCCCAAAAGTTTCCATTATGTATTACTTTTCATTTTAAGTGCAGAAGAAATTCAACATGGAATTTTCAAAGTTGTCCACATTGTCCATTTCCTTCTGGACTTCCTTCTTTTCTCAGCTGTGCATTTAAAAAGTTTTAATGACTCTTTTTCTCTTTCTTCTCTTCCTTCTTTTGTAAAATATATATATACATATATATATATATTGCTTATTTTGTTAAATATTTCCCCATTACATGTAAAAAAGTTTTTAACATTCAATTTTTAAAATGTAGAGTTCCAAATTCCCTACCCCGCCATACCTCTGCACCCCTTGGGAAGGCAAGCAATATACTAACTATATGCTGAAAGTAATGTAAAATATATTTCTATATTAGCCATGCTCCCTCCTCCCTTCCTCCCTTCCCTCCCAACCTCATTCCCTCATCATTTCCTTTTAATTTTCTTGGCTTTATGGCATTGGAATATGTTTAAAGTTGATGGGAAGGATAAATGATTGAGTTTTCACTAAACTAGTCTTGGCGAGCCCAGCCCCAGATAGGAGTCTGCAGTGAGCAGCCAACTCTCATGTTGGTTTCTTCTCCTTTGCTTTTTCCCCCAATCCCCCACTGGTTCAGTCATGCAAGTTTGTCGATGCCCATTTTATAGATGAGAAAAGGGAAGGAGCTGAATGACTTGACAGGATCTCTGAGCCAGAAGGGACGTCAGGAGGCGAGCTTGCCTAACCTATCGCTAACCCAAGTCCCATGTCCTTTCATGGACAAGAGGTTGAACTTTCAGACCTTCGGTGGAAAGAAGAGCCATCCCCTCCCACCATGGAATAACTGGCTTTCCCCTACCTCCAACCCAACCCAACCTGCCTCTTCCTGACTTCCTGCTCTTCATTCGGTCCTTTGGGGCCAAAAAGAACAAATCTGGTCCCTGCTCCACCTGGCAGGCCTTCACCTCCTTGACCCTGGTCATATCTTCCTCCTTCTCACCCCTCAGCCTTCTGTTCCTCAGCTTAATGTTCCCAGTCTTCAATTCTTCCAGTTATCTCTACTTGGCACCGTTAAGAACTTTCTTGCTTGGGTCTTATGGGCTGCGCAGAGGCTGGCTAGTAGCATCCCCATCCATGGGGGAGAATATCAGAACCTCAGTCATCTTAGGCCATATTTGCTGTTAGTGACTCCTGGCAGCCAGAACCCCAGTGGGCAGCCCTGAGATGGCTGCACGTTTGGGGCAGGTGACTCCTGACTGGCCGAGAGACTTTGGTCAGAGAAGGGCCTGTGTCCAGAGCAGACAGACAGTAGGACCTAGGAAGAAGGAAACAGCCTTTGCACTGATCCTGGAGCTGATGAAGCTTAGGATATAGAAGGAAAGTGCTGCTTGCCATCCCCAGGTGGAAGGGGCAGGCCTGGCTAGGTCTCAGGAAGGACCATGACCAGGCTGGGGTTCCTCTCTCAAACCTGCTCTTTTCCCTGTGGGTGCCCAGGGGAGCTGGTTCTCTTTTCCCAGCTTCTTCTCTGCTCCTGCTGGGTCCAACAGCACCTTGACATTCTTCCACCCTTGCCGGGTGACCAGCAACCCTGGCCTCTGATCCACTACCAGCCTCTTCTTGGAAATCATCGTGCATTCCTTATTGTCAAAGATTCTATTCTCACTGCACAGGAAGTCCTTTTTTGGATAGATTTGCATGTTTGTACTGACTCAGGAATTTCCCCCAAGAAGTGCACATGCTGTAGGCCTTCCCTTATGTATCTCATTACCAAGAAAAGGATTTCCCCTCTTTTCCATTTATAATTCTTGTTAAATATGCCATGATCCTTCAAGCATCTTGATTCTCCCTTGAATCTTGGCAACTAAGTGATGCAGTAGATAGCACAATGAGACTGGTGTCAGGAAGATCTGAGTTCAAATCAGACCTCAGACACTAGCTGAATGACCCTAGGTAAGTCGTTTAACCTCTGTCTGCCTCAGTTTCCTCATCTGTCAAACGGTGATAATAAGAGTACTTAACTCACAGACTTAGGAGGATTAAGTGAGATGTATCTGAGAGCCCTTTGCAAATCTTAGAATGTTATGTAATCAAGTTATTATTATCACTGAATAGGGCCCAGCTTTTCAGCCACTTTACTATTTAGTGTCAAAAAGTCTCAAGAAGACAAATATGTTGGGGGCCTGGCAGATGGCAGAAGATGTGGCCGTCTGGCTTATGAAATATCTATCCTAACTCCTCTCTTCAGTTTCTCTAACAGCAATAACTCTGGCCTTCTCAGCATTCCAGTTTTCTTCCAGCTTGTTGATTCTCCTTCTAAAATGTGGCACCCAGAACCCTGGGTACCACTCGGCACGCAGACTCCAAAGCCAGTCTCATGGCAGCCATCTCTGCCTCATGGAATCCCTTCCTGCCTTCCACATGCACCTCACACACCATCTTCTACATCGGGGGCATCAAATGGATCCCTTCCTGCCTCATACTGACTTAGAAAACCACAGACTAACAGTATCTAAGTTATATTGTATTTTTACTATTTTGTAACATTCCGACAATTGTAATTGTAACATAAACGACAATTCCACATTGCTCTGATTTGGGCGTGAGTCTGACCCCTTTGTTGTAGACAAGATCTTTCCTGATTTCAACCCCACCTTCCCTACAGTTGCTAATGTCCTCCCTTCTAATTACTTTGCATTTAATGACCTTCTATTTGTATCTATTTACTTTATTCTTTATATTCTTTAGTTTTAAAATTTATATTTATTTTATATTATTATTTCTTTACATTCTTAAATGTGTACTTGTCATCCTCATTAGAATATAAACTCCTGGGTCAGCTGGGTGGCTCAGTGGATAGAGAGCCAGGCCTGGAAATGGGAGGTCCTGGGTTCAAACCTAGCCTTAGAGACTTCTCAGCTGTATGTATGACCCTGGGCAAGTCACTTAAACCCATTTGCCAAGCCTTTACCACTGTTCTGCCTTGGAGCCAATACACAGAACTGATTCCAAGATGGAAGGTAAGGGTTTAAAAAAACCCCAAATATATATAAACTCCTTTAATTATTTGATTGATTTTTATCCCTAGTGCCTAGCACAGTGCCTGGCCCATAGTAGGTGCTCAATAAATGCATGTTGATGAATGATTGATAGAATATTTCTCTTAATAGAAATTCTTGTGCAAATACAGAAGCTGCATAAGGAACCATTAGATATTTACCTGGAGGAGTTGGATGTGTCCATGGGTGCGTGGTAGACGCTTTCTGTGATTCTTTGGTGTAGCTGACTTGCTTCTGTTCAAAGAAAAAGAGGGGGGAAACCTTTAATCATTCAGAAATTTACTGCTTAATTTTATTAATCAATAAGGTAATCACTTGATGTCTGCGAGTAATCAGGTATTATTATTTCGTCGTGCCTTCTGGACAATGGTGGACAAGGGAGAGCTCCTTGTGGATCCTCCAGTTCCTCAGGGCATGCAGGGCAGCCCCCTCCTCACTTTTCCCTCAGCTGCTCTCCTGGACTTCATCATGCCCTCCAGAATGTCATCCTCTCCCAGGATCTGAACCTCGTGCCACCCCAGACCCTCCTGCCCTGGGATCCCTCCATCCACCCTTTTGGACCCAGTGGAGAGCTCCTCCATCACTATCTCATGATTCGCCATGGGCTCTACTGCTAGAGGCTTCATCTCTGGATACCTTTAATAAATGCTTTCCCACCCATTAAATCATTCTTTTATTCGTGCATTCATTTATTCATTCCTTCTTGCTGCCCACACTCAGCTGCCATCCTATGAGGCTAGCACTCTCCAGCCTCCTAGTTTCGGGCAGGATAACTTAATTGGAGCCATCCTACTTCTCAGCCTCTGTGAGTTGGCAGCCAGAGCTGCTTGCTGGGAAAACAGCTCATTTAGGCGACAGAGTGATGACAGTCTCGAAGTGCTCCAGGGCTTGGGGGCATTTCGCAAGCCATCCTCTTCTGGGTTCCTCAGGATGTCTGCAGTAACTTTGATTGTCCAAGAGATAGCAGTGAGCAGGGGAGAGAAGGTCCCTTTCTTGGTGGCTGCGTGACGGCAACTTTTATGGTCCTTCTGAAGCTCAGCCTCCCAGCCTCCCCTTTCCCACGGCTCTGCATCAGCTACCGGGAAAAGGAAGAGGAAAGGGCTTCCTCTCTCGGAGCCAGCCTTCCTGGGTGGAACAGATTTGCGTGCTCGGACATACTGGCAGAGGGAAAGCTGGGCTACAGGATCACCCAATCACATGTGGGAAGCTCTGGGTCAGAAGGGCCTCTCGGGCTGAATAGCCAAGAATCCCCTTGGCCGTGGCACAGATGGTGGGGAAGGCAGGTCTGAGCCCTCTGGGGGGAGCAACGGCTAATGCCTACACAGGGCTCTGAGGTTTGTAAATTTTACAGCCAGTGGAGCCTCCCTGCATGATCTCTAAGTTACAGACAAGTAAATTGAGGCTCACAGATCCAGTAATTTTGCCAAGGGTCGCACGGCTGGTAAGGGCCACAGAGAAGCTGCTCCATTCTGAACTCTCCACAGACCATAATAATCATGATGGCTGGCATTTGTAGAACAACTACCACGTGCCGGCACTATCCCCAAGGGCCTAAGAACTGGAGAGTCTGGGTGGCACAAGCTTCAGATCTGGGAGAGGATGAGATCCTGGAAGGCATGATGATGTCCAGGAGAGCAGCCAAGGGGGAAGTGAGGAGGGGGCTGCCCTCCTTCACTGGAGGATTGGAAGGAGCTCTCCCTTGTCCACCATTCTCCAGAAGGCATCATGAAAGGTCTCACTTAGTCCTCACAACACTCCAGGGAGCTAGGTACCACTATTATCCCCATTTTACAGATGAGGAAACTAAGGCAGACAGCAGGTAAGTGACTTGCCCAGGATTCACAGTGTTAAGAACCTGAGGTGAGATTTACACTCAGGTGCTCCTGAATCCAGACCTGGTGCTCTATGCCCTAAGCCAGTGATGGGCAAACTTTTTAAAGAGAGGGCCAAAGGAAAGGAAAAAAAAACATTTCAGTCACTAATCTACCTTCTCACTGAATATCCCTTTGTAAAAGCTAATAGATGAGGGGCAGCTGGGTGGCTTGGTGGACTGAGTCAGACCTAGAGATCCTGGGTTCAAATCTGGCCTCGGTGCCTTCCTCACTGGGTGACCGTGGACAAGTCACTTAACCCCAACAGCCTGGCCCTTCCCACTCTTCTGCCTTGGAGCCAATACTTAGTGGTGATTCTAAGACGGAAGGTCAAGGTTTAAATAAAAAGAACGTGGGCTCCTTGAGGGCAGGGACACTTTTTGCCTTTCTGCTTCCTCCAGTGCCTGGCACACAGTGGGGGCTTCATAAATGCGTGTTGACTGTCAGACTGATCCAGATGGGGAGGCACAGAAGGCCCCATGGGGCAGGGTCCCTGGGCTGGACCTGGCACGCACAGGGATTTTGTGGGGGATGCTGGGAGGCTAGTGAGGCAAAGGGAAGGGCTCATGGTGGGAAACTGCAGGAAAGTCCATCAGCAGGCTTGGCCTGGACTTCATCCCATCCTGGGGAAGCTGAAACCAGCCTGGAGTGCGGTGAGAGCAGGAACACCACCCGCCTGAAGGATGCCCTTGTCGTGGCACAGGGGCTGCGGGCATGTCCTTATTCTGCTGCCCAGGTAACTGCCTTCTTAGACCGATTCTGCCTCCTTTCCCCCGTGTAAAGGAGCACGGTGAGCTTCAGGGTGACGGCAAACATCCCATAGATTACAGGCTCCCTGGAGACAGACAATATCTTTGCTCTTCCATCTTACTGGTGTTGGGGTACAGAGCAGAGCCTGGCACACAGCTGAGGGGAACCGTCCAGAATGGCAGCCCTGGCCAGGGGCTCCTGTTGCTTCTGAGCCTAGCCAGCTGAGTTTGGAAGGCTTCTTGGTCTGCTTGGCACAATGTGTATTCAGTTGTTTCAGTCGTGTCCATCTCTTCCTGACCCCATTTGGGGTTTTATTGGCCAACATGCGATAGTGGTTTGCCATTTTCTTCTCCAGCTCATTTTACAGATGAGGAAACTGAGGCAAACAGGGGCAAATGACTTGCCCAAAGTCACACAACTAGTAAGTATCTGAGGCTGGGTTGTCTTCCTGACTCCAGGTCCAACGTTTTATCCACTGTCCACCTTATCCACTGCCCTTAATGCTGTTTAATAAATACTGATCGACTGATTTTATATTTATGTACTTGTTGCCTCCTGTAGTAAAATGCCATCTCTCTGAGAGCAACAATTGTTTAATTGTTGGCACACAGCAAGGGCTTCACCAAAGATCATTGATTGGCTGAATGTGAGCTGCTAGAGGGCAGGAACGGTTTCCTTTTTGTCTTCGCATCCCTGGTAGACACAGTTCCTGGCATGGAGTAAACACTTTTGAAATGCATGGTGAGGGGCAGCTAGATGGCATGGTGGAGAGAGCACCAGGCCTGGATTCAGGAGAACTTGGCTTCAATATGGCCTCAGATATTTCCTACCCATGTGACCCTGGCCACAGCTACCTAATCCTGTTCGCCTAGCCCTTGCTCTTCTGTCTCAGAGTTGTTACTAAGACAGAAAGTAAGGGTTTAAAACAATGAAATAAAATGCATGATGATGGATGGATGGCAGTTTGTCATAGCAGTAGAGGAAAAGAGCTATTTTTTGGTAACTGAATAACAGCTTTGTGATTAATTTGAATAATGGGATTAAGGAGCCTGAGCTAGAAAGGGCCTTCTGGCCAAATTCTTTGATGCCACAGCCAGGATGCCTTCACACTGAACCACATTCCGCCACTGCCACTGGGATCACGATCTTCATCTCTCCCCTTCATCCTCCTCCTCCTCTTCATCCTCCTTCCCCTTCTCTCCATCTTTCTCCTTCTCCTCAGCCCTCCTCTTTTTCCTTTTCTTCCACAATCTCCTGTTATCTTCCAAATACACTCTGCTTATTTCTGACTCAAAGTCTTTGTTTGGGCAAATCCCCCTGCCTGGATACTCTTTTCTTCCATCCTTTCCTCATCTGTTGTCTTTCCAGCTCCAGTCCAGGTAATTATAGTGAGCAATGCCAGCCCCCAACGATCTCCACCCCCTCTGAATTCATTTCCCCTAAGTAGTCCTCATTTCTAAACACCAACATCTGCTTTGTATTCTTAATGGTTTCATGAAAGGGTGCATGTCAGAAGCAGATTGGGACTCAGGAGACCCCAGTTCTAGTTCTAACTCTGCCACCAATTCTTTGTGTGACCCTGGGCAAGTCACTATACTCCTCTGCACCTCAGTGTTCTCACCTGTAAAAGGAGGGCAGTGGAGAAAACGGGCTCTAAGGATTCTTGTGAAATTCTGGGCTTGTCGATTGTTTCCCTGTCTTGCCTATTAGCTCCTCTCTCCTATTTTTGATACTGCTATGTTTATTTGAATAAATGAATGGATGAACAGAAATGTCCTGGACTGATTTACTCCATGGATATGGTACAATGATTTTTCTGCCTGGCATCTCTCATTTCAGTTCTAGAGCAAGATTCCTGATGAATTGGTCCCCCCCCCCCCGGGGGGAGCCCAGTTGAGACCTCAAATTGAGGGATGGCTATTAGTTTTAGAACTTTGTATCCAGTAGGTAATGTCTGTGAAGGCCAAGTGAGAGGCAGAGAAAGTTGGAGGAGTGCTAGATTTGGTTTAAGCAAAATATAAACAAGGCCAAATCCCTGGGCTGGATCCCTGCATGAAGATCTCTAACTGGAGAAGGGTTGACTGTCTTCTTATTCCATGGCTACGTGCTGTGAGCTTCAAAATTAATATCCAATATCTAAGTATTATATTTAATAAGATTTATTAATAATAATGAACATAAAAAAGCTAGAGCAAAAAGCCACCTTCCTCAGCTCAGCATGGGGGAGGAAGGGGGGGAAGAGAGAAAAAGGGAGGAGTTACAGAACTATATAAACAATAACTTAAAGACGCAGGTAAATGAAAAGGGGAAAGGAATTTTGGGACGAGGAAAGAATTCTGGGAGAAGAAGTCCAAGGTACAAAATTCTCTAACTAACACAGTGCTATTCTCCCACCCTGCCAGGCAGCCTTAAGCTACCTGCCACAGGTCAAAGGGATTCTAAATGCCTGTCTCCTATGATGGTGGGTCCATGGAGTGATATGATGTAACATGAACATAACTTAAATGTGATTGATAAGAGCCAACAAGAGGTAATTAGGCAGTGTGGTGGATTGAGTACTGTACATGGAGTCAGGAAGACCCATTATACCAAATTTCAAACTTCTTGTTGTCTCCCTTCACATTTTCTGTGATGCCAACCATGCTCATCTAAGGGCAGAAGAAAACAGAAATTCTTGGGATTGTTGCTTTCTATTTTCCAGGGCAGAATTTCTCTTAGTCTCTGTCTTTCTCTCTGTGTGTGTCTCTCTCTATTTGACTGTCTGCCTCTTTTGGTGGCTTTTTCTCTGGCTATTTCTTTCTAGCTATATTTTTCTCTATCTCAATCTCTTCCTTTGATGTGAATTGGTCTATCCATTCTGGAAAGAATTTTTTTTTCTAAACTGATCACACCCAACAATACTATAAATCAATCAACACATATTTAATAAGTACCTACTGTGTGCCAATCTCCATGTTAGAAGAGAGGGTTAATAGAACCTTTTTGAGTTTATTCCCTCATAGGTCTTCCCTGGGGTGGGGGTGAGTATTAGCTGATCTGGCCCATTGAAAGCTAGCAAGAGGGAGTCTAGATACTCACCCCCTACCATCAAATACTCACCCCCATACAATCCCCTCTGAGGTCCCTTCCAAACATGAGTCTATCATTCTTGGAGACAAGAGAGTTTGAATTTTACCGTCCTAGCCATGACCATCTGGGCATATCTCCAGACGTCTTGGTTTCAGTTTCTTCATCTGCAAAATGGGGATAGTGACACCTCTAGGATGGAGGGCTGTCCTGAGCATCCCCAGCAACCACCTGAGTGAGTGGTCCTTTCCCCTGGAGCTCAGGGATTTCTGTGCCTTATGGGAAAAGGGGTAAAAGACTGTACATCTCTCGTGAGCTACCTTAAAGGCAAGATGAGAATTCCAACTGAGAGAGGGATTCGTTAGCTGCCTCTCATTAGTTTGGCATCAATTGGCACAACCACCATTTCTCTTCATTTTCCTTCCTTCATGCTGGCCCTACGCCTGGGAGGTGCAGCCAAATCTTTGTTTCAGCCTGTTAGGCAAATGCCATACTGAATTATCAGGTTTCTAATCAGTCTCCGGTTTTTAGCCTCTTTCTATTTCCTCGATATTTCCACACGTATTCATAAATCGAAACAGATCCTCCTGATGGTGCTGGTCTCAGAGGGGAAACACTCCTTCCTGCCCTCACACATCTGAACGAAACAAATGCATCTCCTTCCCTCTCTATCCTCCCTGCAACACATTCACCCGCACTCACTGTGGCAATCTCTTCACAGCCTTACCCTCGCACCCCTGTAGCGATGACTCAAAGATTCAGCCTGCAGTAGAGGGAGGACCCCTGGGAGTCAGAAGGCCTGAGGTCGAGGCCTGGCATGACCCTCCAAGCCTGTTGTTATCCCCTGCAAGATGGGGCTGAGGACCCCGCAGCACCTACTGCTCAGGGTTCTTGGGAGAGGTTGGAAGGAGGCAAATTTGGGGTTTGTATTTATTATCCGTATATTTACTCTCTCTATACTTAAATATTTACTTTCATCTCATTCATTAGAACATAAGTTTATTGACGATCACCCTAGTGCAAATATCAATAATATGGAACTAGGTCTTGATCAATGGCACATTTAAAACCCAGCAGAATTGTGTGTTGGCTATGGGAGGGAAGAGGGGAGAGAAAGAACATGAATCTTGTAACCACGGAAAAATTTTCTTAATCAATAAAAAAATTAAAAACATAAAAAAATAAATTAAAATAATAAAATAACAAAACATAAAAACATAATAAAGAAAAAAAGAAGTTAAGTTTATTGAAAGATGAGATGATTTCATCCTTTTTATTACTATCCCCAATGACTAACACAGTGTTTGGCACATAGTAGGCACTTAATAATTGTTGAAATCCACCTTCCACAGGCCTCTTACTAACTTTACCTCTTATAGTGCCCTCTGAGATCACTTTCCATTTACTATGGATGTTTTTTATCCTACTCAGTTGTGCTTCTCCATTAGAATCAGGAAAAACTTCTTCCCTCTGAGAGATTTCAACAGTAGACTTTGGCCACCTTGGCAGGTAATGGGTTTCCCCTCACTAGAGGACCTCGCTCCTTGGGCATGCCATGAAGTGGCTATTTTCCATGTCTAAGTTAAAGTGGATGGCCATCCACTGAGCTTCCCTTTCCCTCTCTATTTTGTGACTCTGCTGTGAGTGAATGGCGAGAGGGAGGGACTGTCACAGAGGACTCCTGGAGGAGAGAAGTCAAGAAGCCATACCTACCTCTGCAAGCTTCCAGTTGTCCCGTCAAGACTTTCCGGATCTCAGAAACCCAGAGGTTTTTCAGTTCTACTGAAGATGCCTGCACAGAGAGAATCACAGAAAGAAACTCTATGGACATCAGACCAAGTCAATTATGAACGTGTCGACACCTCTTGGAGGAACTAGACCCCTTTTGTGTGTTCAGGGGTTACAGTTTTCCCTTCAGTGATCTTTTGAATAGTCGATCAGCCAACAGGCATTTATTCAATGCTTCTATGTACTGGGCACTATGTTAATAAATGATTGATTGATTACCTGATAGAAGCCAAAAAGCCCTTCACGGTCATGAACTGTGACTACAATAGAAATAGAAAGTTCAGAAAGCAAGGCACGGGGCTTACCTGAATGATGTACACTTCTTCTCGACCATTATACCAAATTTCAAACTTCTTGTTGTCTCCCTTCACGTTTTCTGTGATGCCAACCATGCTCATCTAAGGGCAGAAGAAAACAGAAATTCTTGGGATTGCTGCTTTCTATTTTCCAGGGCAGAATTTCTCTGGTAGTCACTTCTCAGCTTTTCTTTCTCATGCTGTCCAGTCTCTTAGTCTCTGTCTTTCTCTGTGTGTGTGTCTCTCTCTATTTGACTGTCTGCCTCTTTTGGTGGCTTTTTCTCTGGCTATTTCTTTCTAGCTATATTTTTTCTCTATCTCAATCTCTTCCTTTGATGTGAATTGGTCTATCCATTCTGGAAAGAATTTTTTTTCTAAGCTGATCACACCCAACAGTACTATAAATCAATCAACACATATTTAATAAGTACCTACTGCGTGCCAATCTCCATGTTAGAAGAGAGGGTTAGTAGAACAAATTTTGAAAATCCCTGCTCTCAAAAAGCATTGTATTTTGTTGAGGGAGAAAACAAGCACATATATAATATATGCAAAATAAAAATAAAATAAATACCAGGGAGTTAAACACAAAGTATTTATGTAATAGTCAGGAAGTGAAGGCCCTAGCAATTGTTGGGGAGAATAAGGAAAGGCTTTGTGTAGAAGACAGGAAGAAAACAACTCTAATCATCTCCAATCATTTATTTATCTCCTACATATGCTGGGCAATGTGACGGGCACCTGAGATACAAGTACAAAGAAGGAAACCTGTGTTGCTTACAAGGAGTTTGTATTCTATAAGGAAAATCATGCTGGCATCTGTGGGGGTTAGGGAGAAAACACAAAGCAGGAAAACTCATTAGGAATTTATTGCCATATTTCAAGTCAAAGAGGGTAAGAATCTGAGCTTGTGAGCTTAGAGAAGGGAAAGCATAAGAGATTTGATGGAGATAGGAACAAGATTTAAGAACTGATTAGATATATGTGTGTAGTCAGAGGGAGAGTGATGTGTCAAGGATGTAGCCAATATTATGAACATAGGAGACTGGAAAGATGACAGATTCAGACTTTCCTGACCAAAGAAAAACACACAAAAAACCCAACAGAACTGAAAAGAAAATCTGATGGGGAAATTTGATACTCAAGAGAAATATCAAAAGGTAAAGCGAAAACTTAAAAGTTTTAATAAGGGTGAATTGAGTACATTCATACTTGGGAAGGTGATAATCAAAATAATTAAGATATCTATGATACTTGAGATATTGAAGGTACTTAAAATATGCAAGGTACCTAAAGTACTTAAGATACTTAAGAATTTTATTACTATTAGAGGAATGAAAGGGAGTATACATGGAATTAAGGAAGCTAAGTAAGATGGGCTGATATTAAAAAAAAAAAAACAACCAAGGGATGGGAAAAAGAAACAAATGGGGAGAAAAGAAAAGGAAAAACAGAAGGGGATAAACTGTCATTAAGGGAAGAGAGCATAATAAACAAATATAATGGAGGAGATGGGGGGAGTGAGCTATGCTTGAATCTTATTCTCATCAGAATTAGCTCAAAGTGGGAATAACACCTGCACTTAGTCAGCTATAGAAATTTACTTTAACTTAAAGGGAAATAGGAGGGTAAAGGGAGTAAGGAGAATGTGTGGACAAATGTGAAGGTGAATTGGGGGAGGTGGTCATTGAAAACAAAACATCTGTGAACAAGGAAAAGCTAAAAGAGAAAGAAGAATAAACAGGGAGAAAATAAGATGGAGGGAAACAATTAGTAATCATCAATACAAATGTCAACATGATGAACTCACCCATAAAATGGAAAAAAGAGTGAATTAAAAACAAGAGTCTCACAATATGTTGTCTACAAGAAACACATTTAAAACAGGGAGACACACACAGTAAAGGTCAGAGGCTGGAGCAGAATCTACTATGCCTCAGTTAAAGTAAAAAAAAGCAGGTGTAGCTATCATGATTTCAGACAAAACAAAGTAAAAATATATCTAATCAAAGGAGATGATGAAGGCAATTCCATCCTGATAAAAGGCATCATAGACAATGAAACAATATCAGTACTAAATAAATATGCATTAAATGGCTAACATCCAGATTCCTAGAAGAAAAGTTACATGAATTATGGGAGGAAATAGATTGTAAAACCTCTCAGAAGTAGATAAACCCAACCTAAAAATAAACAAGAAAAAAGATAGGGAGGTAAATAGAACTTAAGAAAGAATGATAGAGCCCTCAATAGTAATAGAATCTGTTTTTTTTTTAAACTGAGTCTGGGTCTTCCTGTTTTGTGCAGATTAAAAGCCCATCAGCCACTTGTGGGACCAGTCCTAATACTAATTGGTATGGAAGCTTTGACCTGCTCTGTTTCTACTTCCCGGCAGGTTGCTTTGAGCCCAACTGCAGCTCAGCACTCCTAAGTCCTGGTGACTCAGCTTTTCCAGACTTTCCAGCAGCAGAGATGACAGGTACAGGCAACTAACATCCAGCAATAGAGATACTCTTACTATTTAGGAGACTCAAAATCAAAGGGAAGGGACCCAGTCTTTTCCTTCAACCTTCCCTCTATAACTTTTCCTTTCTTTGTTTTAGCCAAAGACTGCAACCAAACTGTGGCTTAGCCCACGGTCTTTGGGAAGAAGGGTGGCTGAAGCATGAATAAGCTACAGCCAACATGGTGATGAACCTCTCAACCAGCAGGGCTAGTCCTCAGACAGCGGATGCATAGCTAGTCCAGCCCTAGAACCTTTCCAGCTGGGCAGGACCGCTCAAACTTGAGCTCCCCTGGCAGAGCCCTGGTTCCCTTCACAACATGGTGAAGTATTAGACTTTTTAGTGGAGGCTCTCAGATAAGACCTACATGAACTTCTGTCTAATTTGACTTTTCCATGAGGCAAGCTTATCGAGGATACGGACCATGCTTTTCTCAAGGCATGCCTCATCTAGTTTAAACATTTCAGTGTTATTCTTAATGAAAAAATAATCTATATCTTCAAAGAGTCCTAAGAGTCTGTGTAGCAAACAAAAGCTGTCAGTTGAAGAGTAGCCTTAGAAAGGAAGCAGAGTAATCTTGTAAATGAAGAAGTTACCCATAGTTCTCTCTTTTGCAAGGCCCTGGCATCTTCCTCTTTCGTCCATCTCTGCTAGTCAATGCTTATAAATTACTAGCAGTCTTATTTCCTCCCCAATGAGCCTCAATGAATTAACACTTTTAAACTTCTCCTTGAGCAATCTGTCTTGCTTCCGCTGGCTCTGACTAGGTCCACAGATTTGTATGTGTGTGTGTGTGTGTGTGTGTGTGTGTGTGTGTGTTTTAATAGCCTTTAAGGTTTGTAAAATGCTTCACATGCACAAGCTCACCTAAGACTCACAATAGTCCTATAAGGTAACTGTTGCTGGTATGACTAATTTTTCCCATTTTATAGAGGAAGAAACTGAGGTTCAGAGAGGGCTGGAAACTTTGCCCAGGGTCATACTAAGTCACAGATTTTGAACCCAGGTCTCCATTATCTGGGAAACTCTCTAAGATTATGGATTGGAGAGAAGGGGCCAACTTGCATGGGAAGAGGCCATTTCTTGGCTTGGTAATCCCTTAGATAATAGTGCCTAGCTCTCAAGTTCTTGTGAAACTCCCTGAAGCCAAGAGATTAACCCATTGTAAGGATCCTGGAAAGCTCTTCCTAGAGCTTCCATGGAAGAAGGACTCCCAAGCCATCCACATGGAAGTCCTCTCCACAACCCTGGAGGTTTCTTCTCCCATACTCCTGTTGTGAGGAAGATTAGTTAGTAATTAATTAAGTATTAAGTTTGGACCCAGCAGGAAGGGCTGGAGCATTCCAAGATGGAATGAAGGAGTAGGAAGTTGCTTGTGCTCTGAGAGAGACTCCATTAGTGGTTGGCACAAACTGTTGCTAGCCCTGGGAGATCTCAGAGTTAAGGACACCCTGCATCCTGATTCCCTGGGATCCTGAGTTGTGGTGGCTTCTAGCAAGTGAACAAGACCTGCAGAGCTGTACCAAGTGGAGGAGGAGTTTGGGACCTGGTGGACAGCATCTCAATCACACTCTCTCTACTTGGATACCTTGGACCACCTTGGCTTTTGGCATCCTGTGATCATCTGTGGATTACTGTGAGAACCCTCAAAGCCACCCTCAGCCCCTTTAGCTGTGCTGGTCAAACCTGGCTGGAACCAGGTTTGAAGCAGCCTTCTCAGAGACTCCAGAACTGTTCCTTTGAACCCTGCCTAGCTAGGTCAACTAGAATTAGAGTAGAGAAGTCCTCCCCTTGCCCTGTGGTTTTGCCATTTAGGTTTTAGTGTAGAATCCCCTATCCCATCCTTTTAGTTTCTCATAATTAAACTGTTTAAAACTTTTACCTTGCCTGCTAGTTCCAAAGACCCTGGCCTAGGGTGAGCAGAGTGACAGTTAGGCCAACTGCCATTCTTGATTCTTGGTCTCCCTATCCTAGTTAGTCCTGTCTCTCCTTCAACCCAGTGTGTGTACCCACAAACCATTAGGACACATTTACATCCCTGGTGCCCCCAATCTTTTTTACACTCCCAGCACAGGATACCTTTGTGTCCCCCTACCAGCCTTTTAGCTCCCTTTTACTAGAGTCTTCCCCCGTTAGAATGTCAGCTCCCTTAGGACAGGGAGTACCTTCATTTCTTCTAAATAATAAATGTTTGTGTTCTGACTGAGAATCAAATTATGTATATATGGCACAATTCAAATCTAAAAATGCAATATGAATAGACATAAAAAAGATAAAAATTCCCATCTAAACTCTTTGGACAGCTGCATGTTTCTATCTGTCCTGCCAGCTGAATTCCCTTGTATTTACTGATTTCCCCACTAAAATAGGAGCTCCTTCAGATCAGGGATTGGGTTACTTTCCCCAGTTATATCTCCAGCACTTAACAGAGAACCTGGCACAAAATAAGTACTTAGTTGGGACTTTGTGGATGTGGTTAGTGTTGGGAAACCCTTTCCCCCTCCTCTTTTTTAAGTCTTTTTTATAAAAGAGAGAATTCTGGGGGAGAACAAAGGGAAAGATATATTGAGAAATATTGGTGACATAACAAATGATCGATAATTAAAAAAAATAAAATGTTTATGTTGTAATGGTGATTAACCATGAAAGAGATGACTGTTCTGATGAAAGGACTTATTATGGAAAAATGCTTTCCATCTCCAGAGAGAGAGCTGTTGACCTCTGAGTGCAAACTATCATTTAATTTTTTTATTATGGCTTTTAAAATGATGGGTAATATGGAAATGTTTCAGGTGAAAAAATAAAATGCTTTAAAAATAAAGCAATACAGAGGCAGTTAGATGGCAAAGTAGATACTTTATCTACATAAGATACTTTATAAAGTATCTATCTACTTTACTACCTAACTGTGCCAAGCCTGGAATCAGGAAGACCTGGGTTTAAATCTGACCTTAGATACTTCCTAGCTGTGTGACCCTGGGCAAGTCACTTAACCCCAACTGTCTAGTCCTTGGGATGAATACTTAGTATGGATAAGACAGAAGAAGGTAAGGGTTTTTTTTGTTTTGTTTTGTTTTAAATAAGGTAATATGGGTATCAGTTTCTCTCAGGTCCTGGGTGGTTTCAGGGAATACATTTCACACCACTATTTGGTCCTAGGGAAGGGTCTGGCAGATAGGGCTCCCTCTGTCCGAGCTTCACATCCTCTTGAGAGGGAAGCTCTTACTACGGGAGTCGTTACCTTGAGAGAATTTTTAAAGCTGTACGAGGGAGATTTCTCGTGCCCGTCCACGCTGTCCTCTCGCTTCTTGCAGAAGAGCAGAAGCTTGGCATAGAGGAAGAGGTGCCGCTGCATGGGTTTGAACCTGGCCAAGTCTTTGACCTTGTTGTGGCCCTTCTTGTGGTCCGTCCAGACGCTGAAGGAGCCTTGCATCAGCAGCTTACCCAGCTCGTGGAGGTCTCCCTGGGGGACAGAGACACAAGGAGAAGGAGGCTCATTCCCTGGAGGGAGAGAGGCTCCCGGTGGGAGCAGAGAACCTGACGTCATCCATTTAGAGCCAGAAGGGACCTCAGAGGTCATCTCTTAAAACTCTCCTTTTACTTGAAAACAAACAAACAGAACCCCACGCTTTATGGGTATCTTATCTGACTTCACAGACACATCCCACCCCACTCTGGACAAAATCCTGCCTTGTGGCAAACAAAAGCAATCGAGGGGAAATAGTCACTCCAGAGATGGTGTCTGCGGATGGAAACCATCTTCTCTCCCAGGTGCAGCCCCCTCCCCTCTCTGTTGCGCTATATCTTCAGTGAGGTGGCCCAGGGAATAGAGCCCTCCATTGGGAATCAAGAAGACCAGTGTTCCAATCTGACCTCGGGCACTTCGCTTAATTGCTAGCTGCCTCAGTTTCCTAAAGTGTAAAACAGGGAAATGAACAAGCACCTACCCCACAGGGTTGCTGTGAGGGTCAAAGGAGGTCCTAAAAGAGCTATTTCCCTTTTTTCTGGGCTCAAGAGTTTA
Organism: Gracilinanus agilis; assembly: GCF_016433145.1. Taxonomy (NCBI): domain Eukaryota; kingdom Metazoa; phylum Chordata; class Mammalia; order Didelphimorphia; family Didelphidae; genus Gracilinanus; species Gracilinanus agilis. The sequence continues at coordinate 683,028,160 of NC_058132.1, forward strand.
TCTTCCTTTTCATGACCTGCCTTTCCCACTGCCATTGTGATTGTATGTGTGATGGGGGAGGCGAGCTGGTGCTGTCTCCTCTCCTAGACCTAGCCTGGCTCATATAGCACAGAAAGTCAGGCATGGGGTGATGGTTCAGTCCTGACGCTTGTGCCAGATGTTTTGTGACTCCATCTGGGCCTTTCTTGGCAAAGATACCTGCGTGGTGGTTTGCCACCTCATTTTCCAGCTGAGGAACAAAAGCCAAGAAGGTGAAGGGACTTGCCCAGGGCCCTAAAACTAGTAGGATGCCTCTGCCAGAAGGGTTTCCCTCCCTTCTCCTGCCCACCCCCATTGGCCATTCCATCTCTCCAGAAGAGAGTTAGGGGCAGGGAACTGATCTGAGGATTGTGACCCTGGTAGCACACTACAGGCTCAGAGGAGCCTGGACTACAGCAGGAAGAAGATCCAGGTGGAGCCGATAAACAACCTGCCCAGACCACAGGGCTCTGGCTTGAGCAGGGAAGGAACAGGTGAGACAGAGGCCATGTGGGATGGACGTGGGATGGCCCAACTGCCAAGGGGTCTCCTTTTATTCCTTCTCTTTGGCTGACGAATCTGAGGGAGGGCATGTCCCTGGCTGTGTGGCTCCGTCCTTATTACTCCATCTGAGTGAATGCCTTTCCTTTGGCTTGATTGTGTACATCACCCCGTTATTGTGGGAAAGCAGCCTGGCAGGTCCCTTTAGGAGTGTGGCCTCGAGCTAGGAATGACTCCCTCATGAACTCAGCGCGCAAAGCTGTCTGGGAAGAGCTGAGGACGTAGCCCAGAGGGTGCCCTGTCTGTATGGAGGTAACTAGGTGTCGACTCCATAGACGTGCATGCCCTGAGTACACGGAGAGGTACGTGTTCATACGTCTCATGGGGAGCTGGTGGGGGAGTAGATAAGGCGCTGGGCGGCAGTCAGGAAGACGTCTTCCCAGGTTCAAATCTGGCCTCAGACACTTACTAGCTGGGTGACCCTGGGCAAGTCACATAACCCTGCTTGCTTCAGTTTCCTCATCCGTAAAATGAGCTGGAGAAGGAAATGGCAAACCACTCCAGTATCTTTATCAAGAAAACTCCAAATGGACTCATAAGGAGTCAGAACAACAACAACAAATATATACACATTAGACACACATGTATTCTGAGTATATATGCCTCTCCTATCTGTGTGTATTACCTCCTAGGGAAACTGAGGCAGTGAGGTGGCATGTGGCCTGGGTGCTGGACCTAGAATTTGGAGGACTTGGTTGCAAATCCAGCCTCAGACACTTACTTACCAATGTGTGACCTGCACATGTCATTTAATTTGTATCTGCCTCAGTTTGCTCATCTGTAAAATGAGGATAATAATCTTACCGACCTCACAAAGTTGTTGTGAAGGTCAAATGGGATATCTGTAAAGCACTATACAAATTCTGGCTCTTAATCTGCACTAGTGGGACTGTGGCAGGAGTTATCTAAGGCAAGAGAAAATCTCAGAAAATTCCTACTTGGCCTATCCCCCGCCTTCTCCAGGGACCAGCAGGATTTCCTCTCTGTTTTTGCTGCGTGTCGGCTAATATTAAATGTGCTTCATAGAGAGCAGCAGTGAGGGAGGGCCCAGGAAGCAGCAGGGCTGGGTGCCTTGGAAAAGAAGTTTTACTGGTGAAAATTCACCCGGTGAGTCACTCGTGGGAACAGGGATCACAGACCCAGGGCTGGAAGGGACCTCAGAGGCCATTTAGTCCACCCCACTCTCAGCTCCCAGTTCTGGATTTATGGCCCCAGAAGCCTGGGAACGGCCCACTTTGTGAATTATAAACACATGGAAACACAAAGATCTGGATGGAGACACACACACACACACACACACACACACACACACACATTTCCATAGTTTTGGAGGAGAAAACCTCCATCAAAGTCTTTGAGTTTCCATTTTCAACCCTGAGATCAACCTGTTGGGCTCCTTCCTTCCTGTCATCATATTACAGCCAGAACCGGACCAGAAGTCCTGAGAGGAAGATGCCACGCTAGCGGTCAGGGGGCCTACGGTCCAGGCTGGCTAGTGCCCTGGCTGAGGCTTTGACTTCCCTGGGCCAGTTTTTCCCTCTGTAAGATGGAATTTGGACCCCCTGCTCCGCTCTCAGATCTCCAGGACATTTCAAACCGGCCCACGGAAGCGATGAGGTCCCGGGAGCATCCTCGCCCCACGCCCACGCCAGAGGCACGGAGTGATGACGCCAGAGCCCAGAACAGGAGCTCATCCATCCAGGGGCCGGGCTGCCTCTCCCATCCAAGCGTGGAAAGCAGAATCAATCACCTCGCAGGCCAACAGGCTCCTGCTGCCCAAATTGAATTAGAGGAGATAGCTATTTCCTAACGTTTCACACATGCCTTTTCCTCATCATTTTCTCCTTTTTTATGTGATTTAATCTTGGAGGGCAGCATCTAATTCCTGCCAGTGGCCTTCCGGGTGCTACTCTGGTATGTGGAAAAGATATTTAATAGGAAGCTTCTGTTTACAGAGAAAGAGAAAACACCAGAAAGCCGATGCTTATTCCTGGAGCCCATAAGAACTCTCCTGTCCCTTCCCCTAGTGGCTCGTCACGGACCGAGCCTCGAATACAAGAGCAGCTAAATGTGTGTGTGTTGAATGCCGTCATCTAAAGTTATGGGCAACCTAAAAAGACAGACAAGTGGCCCAGTGAAGGGAGAGCGGAGGCAAGACCTGAGTTCAAATCTACTTCAGATACTTTGGGACCCTGTCCCCAAACCTGAGTCTGCCTCCATTTCTTTGGTAAATTCCAAAGGCAAAATGGAGATAATCATAGCATTGACCTTGAAGGGTTGTTGTAAGGATCTGAGATCATATTTGTTGAAAGCCCCAGGCACACATCTAGTATAATAGAATATAAGTGATTATTCCCATCCTCTTCCTGAAAGGGTCCACATTATCATCATCATGTTCCTCTATAAAATCCTTCCCTGATGCTTGTGTTTATCATAAGACAGATGGAGAGCTGGAAGAGACCTCAGAGGCCACTGAGTCAGACCCACCCCCCAAATAAATCAATCAGTCAGTCAATGAACATTTACTAAGCATCTACTATGTGCCAGGCATTGTGCTGAATGGCAAATGAGAAAACAAGTCCAGAGAGGTTCGCAGGACCTCCTGGCACTACCTGAGAGGCAGGCAGATGGCATCATGCATTAGATTAGGATCAGAAAGAGCTGAGTTTGAATTTTACCTTTGACATTTACTAGCTGGCTAAGTCCTGGACCTCTCTGAACATCATTGCTTTTATTTATGAAACGAGGATGATAGTAACACCTCCTATGGTTGTGGTGAGGCTCAAATGAAACGAGAATATTTTAAAACTTTGAAAATGTGAAAGGGCTAAAAATGGATTTTTTTAAATAGATAAAAAAATGGATATCTTGGTGCTCTCCGACAACCCCATGTGACTATAAATGATAGAAGATGTGCTGATCTGGCTCAGGGAAGGTTGTTTCTACTCTAGGAATTCCCCAGAATTATGAAAATGAAATATAAAATGCAGCCACAAGAGTCATCACTCTTAATGGGAATTACTCCTTCCAGAGAGTAGATTCTTGATTCTCTCTTGTGAGGAAGATTAATTTAGTATTAGTGTTGGACCTAGCAGGAAGGGCTGGAGGATTCCAAGATGGAATGAAGGAGCAGGACGTGGGGCTTGTGCTCTGAGAGAGACTCCATTAGTGGTTGGGACATAACTGTTGCTAACCCTGGGAGATCTCAGAGTCAGGGAAAAACTGCGTCCAGATTCCCTGGGATCCTGAGAGGTGAAGCTTTCAGCAGTGGACAACAGACCTGCAGAGCTGCACCAAGTGGGGAAGTGGTTTGGGATCTGGTGGACAGCATTGCAAACTCCCTCTCTCTACCTGGGTACCTTGGATCACCTGGTGGAGTTGGCTCCTGGCATCCTGTGACCATCCTTGGATTTACCGTGAGACCCCAATTGAAAGCCATCCTCAGGCCCTTTTGCTGAGCTGACCAACCCTGGCTGGAACCAGGTTTGAAGGAGCCTCCCTGTGACTTCAGTACTTCTTCCTTTGTGCCCTGCCTGGCTTAGGTCAATAGAATAGTGTAGTCAAGTCCTTCCCCTGCCCTGTGGTTTGCTCTGAGGTTGTAAGTATAGAATCCCTTATTCCCATCCTTCGTTATTATTTCCCTCAATTAAACTGTTATATACTTTTACCTTCTGCCTGCTGGTTCCATAGACCCTGGCTTAGGTGGACTGAGTGACTGTTGGGCCAACTGCCATTCCT
>NC_058132.1:683037365-683120906 GCF_016433145.1 Gracilinanus agilis
TCTCTCTTTCTCTCTCTCTCTCTCTCTCTCTCTCTTTCTCTCTCTCTCTCTCTCTCTCTCTCTCTCTCTCTCTCTCTCTCTCTGTTTCCCTGTTTCTGTCTCTGTCTTCCTCCTACTCCCCCCCAAAAGTGGTCTTTCAGTTTGGCCATAAAGATATCTAATGAAGGAGAAACCATTACCTTCTGAAGGAGTCCATTCCATTTTTGGAGAGCTCTAAATGTCAGAGAGTTTTTAATGTGCCTCCCCAAGATCCTGTTCCTAGATCTGCCCTCTGGCCAAGAAAAACAAGCCTAATCCCTCTTCCACAATTTTTGACAATCCTTCAAACATGTGAAGACCATTGTCAGGCCATGTGCATCAAAGAGCCTAGGTGTTGGAGTCAGAGGATGTGGGTTCAAATCCCATCTCTGGTGCTCACTGCCTGTATTCCTTGGATAAGTTACTTAGCCTCACTATAACTTGGCTTCCCTCTCTATCAAGGTGGGAGGGGGTTGAACTAGATGGACTCTGGGTTACTGGTCAACAGACTGACTACAGGTTCTCTCCCTTCCAACTCTGGCCCTAAGGCACTAGGCCTCCCTCCTTCTCCCAGCCTTCTCTTCTCCAGGATGAGCCTCCGATTCTCCGTCCCATCTGGAGACAGTAATTTTTTTTGTTTAAATCCTTACCTTCCATCTTGGAGTCAATACTGTGTATTGGTTCCAAGGCAGAAGAGTGGTAAGGGCTAGGCAATAGGGGTCAAGTGACTCATTCAGGGTCACACAGCTGGGAAGTGTCTGAGGCCAGATTTGAACCCAGGACCTCCCATCTCCATCCATTGAGCTACCCAGCTGCCCTGGATATGGTGATTTAAACTGAGTTTAGTGATGACCTGGAGCTCACACAGAGATTCCCTTGAAGGGGCCAGTGGGTAGAGGGTTAAGAGGCAGCAAGGTGATGAGAGAAATCCAAGTTCAAATCCTGCCTCAGACACTTTCTGGCTGTGTGGCCAGGGGCAAGTCCCTGGTGCTCTGAGATCCTTGAGACCCAACTCTGCAGAAGGACAAATGACCAGAGAGATCCAGGCTGGCCCCGAATCTATGGATCATCCTTCTCCCTTGAGTTACTCAGAATTTCCAGCCCCCAAAAGAAAGCTCAAAAGAGATCTAAAAACAGCAAAAACAAGGAAACAGTTGTTATGAGCAGGAAACACATTGGTTTGTGTTTCTCTGCTTTCTGAGGAAAGTGCTCTGGTCCACAGAGGAAAAACTGAGGAGTCTGAATGCCAGTTAAAACCCATTGTATTTCCCTTTGCTTCTTCTTTGTGTGTGTGTGTGAGAGATCTCTTCCACTACATGGCCAAGACGGAAGAAAGGTTTTGCATGATTGTACATGGAAAATCCCTTTCCAAGTGCTTCCCCTCTTGGAGTGGGGAAGAAGGGAAGGTGTTTGGAGCTCCATTTTTTTTAATGAATGTTAAAAATTGTTTTTACATGTAACTGGGGGAAAAAGAAAATATTGTTAAGAAAAGAAGAGTTAACACCAGAAATGGTCCTGCCTCATGCTAAGGACTGCTCTGCCACTGTCTTCAGCTGGATGGCCCGGCTGATGCCCTGGCTCCTCTCTAAGCTTTACCAGTTCCTTCATTTTAAAAATTGGATGAGATGATCCTTGAGATCCCTTTTCACTTTAAATCCTTTAAGTTTTGGTCTTTTTAAACCAGATGGTCAACAGAGCATCAGAGGTAGAAAAATGACAATATAGAGAGTACTATTCTCTAACCATACTTTGTGTCGGTTCCTCAGCACCCTTACTTCTGAGAAAAGGGGCCACACATGTTCCAATGTTATAAAGAGGAAAAAGAACCAACCTCAAACTGCTGGTGCTTATCTATGAGAGCATTCTGCAACCCCGGCAGAATCTAGGCTTGCATCAGGCAGCTGGGTAGCCCAGTGGATAGAGTGCCAGGCCTGGAGTCAAGAAGACTCATCTTCCTGAATTCAAATCTAATCTCTGACATTTCCTAGCTGTGTGACCCTGGGCAAGTCACTTCACTCTATTTGCTTCAGTTTCATCATCTGTAAATTACCCGGGGAAGGAAATGGGCAAATCACTGCAGTATCTCTGCCAAGAAAACCTCAAATGGGGTCAAGAAGCATCAGACCAGACTGAAAAATGACTAAACAACAAGCCCTGTATCACATCCATGGCTTGGGAGTAAAAGGGGGCACGGTCTAGGCACCATGACATAAGCTTGTCTTCCTCCTCCTTGGGAATATTTGCATTTGTTCTCCCACTGCCCTGGCCACTGATTTGGGATTTGCATGAGCATCTTTTTTGCAGGCTGTTTTTTTGTGTATGTGTGTGTGTGTGTGTTTTTTTAACATTCCTGCAGCTAGACACATCCTCCCAGCACTGAGTGCAGCTCCCAGAAGCATTTTGCTTCCTGAACACGGTCCCTCCCAGGAGCCAGGAAGCCTTTATTTTTTTGGTAGGTGGATGTGAGTGCAGAAGCCAGGTTCTCTTTGCCCATTGTCCATCCCTTCATCCAGAGCAGAAGCTCAGATTCTGCCATTCTCTGACGCCTTGAAGCACAAATGGCCTGTGAAGCCAATGTTTCCAGACTCTCACAAACTCAGATCCATCTTGGGAGCTGATTGATGAGCCACCATCACTTTTATTCACACCATCAAACACTTCTTATGCCTACCATATGCCAGGCATGATAGCGTTAATTATCCTGCTTTAGGACTCTGTCCTGCAGGAGAGACATCTAATCCAACCTCTACTTGGACAGGTTTAGGATGTACTCAAGCAGAGCCAAGATTTGAACCCAGGCCAAAAAAAAATCATAGATCCAGACCAAGAAGGGACCTTGGAAGCCATCCAATTCGATCTATCCCCCAACCCCCCATTTTACAGATGAGAGTACTGAGGCCAAGTACAGAGGAGGGACTTGTCCAATCCCCTAAGCAGCCAACAGGCATTTATCAATCCCTTACTTTGTGCCTAACCCAGAACTAGGCACTAGGAATACTGACCCCAAAAAGAAAAGAGTCCCTTTAAATGACCCCAGAATGGCATCATCTCCTGTTCCCCGTACATGTGCCCATTTGTTCTTGCTTAGAAGGACAGGGCTTTCTGCCCTTTTTCTTTTGGACTTCTATATTTCTCAACTATTTCAACTATTATTAATAGATTGAAAAGGCTGTTTATCTCCTATTCATATAAGAAGGCGGTGAACATAATAGAGGGACACACTGCGTCCAGTTTCCTTCCCTAAGAAGTGATGGCCCTTCACTTCAGAAATCCCAAGAATGCAAAAAGTGCCTTCAGAAACAAGATAACTGTGGTTTCTAAGCAATTTCATGGTTTAAAAAACATGCCAGATAAAGACTTATGTCTATAATTCCTTCTCCCAACATTATAAATCATATCAGATTAGAGAAGATCTGGAGAAAACACTTCTTTCCAATGATTTCTTGCCCCTGGTTCCTAGTTCTGAGTATCTTTTATTTTTAAAGAAGGCCCAGAATTGTATTTGTGTAATTAGAATCTTCTCCCCAGGACTCCAATTCCCAGCATCCCACTTTCCTTCTCACGTTATGTCCTTACGTTTTGGAGATAAAGTTTGTGTATAACCCCACCCCTTTCTTCATGCGAACACAGCTGGGAAAATTTCTCTTTACTCAAGCTTTATTTTTATCTTTTTTATTTCTTCTACTTCAAGTGATTATTAATAAATCTTATAAAGTATAATACTTGGAGTTATTGGATATTAGTTTTAATCTTACATATTGCTCTTTTATAACAAGGGAAATTAAATGAGAAGACTGCAATAAACAGAGAAACTGCCAAAAAAGAAGATGAAAATAATTCTTTTCAATATTCTGAAGCCTGATTATGTTGATGATTAACTAAATCTTAAAGGACTAAAATAATTAATCACAGATGCTGACAATAACTTTTGAAAGATAGCCATTCCCCAAGTGACAAATGGTCAAAGGATATGAACAAGCAATTTTCAGATGAAGAAATCAAAGCCATCACTAATCATGTGGAAAAAATGTTCTAAATCCCTCTTGATCAGAGAAATGCAAATTAAAACAATGCTGAGGTACCTCACACCTATCAAATTGGCCAACATGGTAGTAAAGGAAAGTGGTAAATGTAGGAGATGTGGCAAAATTGGAATACTAATGCATTGCTGGTGGAGTTGTGAACTGATTCAGTCATTCTGGAGGGCAATTTGAAACTATACCCAAAAGGTTTTAAAATTTTTATATATTATTTTTATATATACCCTTTGATTCAGTAATGCTACTACTGGGTCTATATCCTAAAGAGATAATAAAAAAGGGCAAAAGACCTCCTTGTACCAAAATATTTATAGCTGCTCTTTTTGTAGTGGCAAAGAACTGGAAATTGAGGGGAGGTCCATCATTTAGGGAATGACTGAACAAATTGTAGTACATGTTGGTGATGGAATACTATTGTGCTATAAGAAATGAATAGCAAGATGATTTCAGAAAGAGCTGGAAAATGCAGGAACCAATGCAGAGTGAGATAAGCAGAACATTGTACACAGTAACAGCAATAAGGAATGATAATTTTCTATGAAAACTTGGCTACTCTCAGCAATGATCTGGGACAAGCCAGAGAAAGAATTGTTGAACTGATGAATATATCAGTTTTACAGTTTTATTTTGGGATTTTAGTTATATGGGACTTTGCTCTTACAACAATGACCAATATTTTTTTGCATGTGTGTGTTCTGCATGACAATTAAAAAATGGGGAAAAAAAGATGCTTTGTAAAAAGAATCCCCATTTAGTGACTTTTTTAGCCTAATTCCAACTTGCTACTCAGAATGAGTGGACCAATTCAGAGCTCCACCAAAAGGGTATCAGTCCCCTGTTCCCCATACCTAAACATGAACTAATCCAACAGCGAGGTGGGTCAGTGGATAGAGTGCCAGGCCTGGAGACAGGATGTCCTGGGTTCAAATCTAGCCTGGGCAAGTCGCTTAACCCCCATTGCCCAGCCCTATTGCTCTTTCTGCCTTGGAACTAATACACATGTTGATTCTAAGACAGAAGGGAAGAATTTTTTTAAAAAGCTGGCTAGTCCTGTATTTTGTCATCTTGTCAGTTTTTCTGGGTGTGAGGTGATATTTCTGAGTGCTTTTGCTTTGTACTTCTCTTTATTATCTGCCCTACTGCTATGTCCTCTGGACTGCTGGGCAACATCCCCTAGACTGCTGTTGAACCCCAAACATCCTCCATGGCCTCATCGTCTGCCCTGTCACTGAACTCTCAGGATCCTGGGCCTCTTCTCCAATGGAACTCTTTTCCATGAATTCTTTCCCCCAATTTGAGTCTGACTTTTCTTGGTTTTCTATTTGTATTCCGAAGGCTTAGTATGCTACTTAGCAACATATAAGCAGCTAATCAATGTTTTTGCTTTCGTTCATAATTATTAGTGATTTGGAACATTTTTCACAGACCTTTAATAGATTACGATGTTTTTCAGAGAACTGCTTGTTCAGATCTTTCCTGCTTGTCAACTGGGGAATGACTTTTGGTCTGAGATATTTTTGTTAGTTGCCTGTGTCTTGGCTAACAGACCCTTATCAAAGGCATTTGATAATGCCAAGATGGAAACAAGATCCAAGCTTGGGTTTTCCTGTCTCCAGGTGGAGAGCTCTCGCTAATTCCCTGCCGAGGGATGGAGTCAGCCTAATTGGGATTTCTGTTCCCATCATCGCCCTCTGAGAGGAAGGCTGGTGATAGGGCTCCGCATTCTGTCTGTTCTGAGGCCGGCCAGTTTAGGGGGATCATGGGAAAGAGCTGCCCCTACGAAGAACTCTGAGAGAAACCATCTAATCCAGCCTTCTTATTTCACAAAGGAGGAAACTGGTTCTGGAAGAAGCAAAGTCCCTGGCCCAAGGTCACACAGGTACAAAATGGCAGAGTCTGGAGCCAAACCTGTATCCTCTGACTCCAGAATCAACGCCCCTTCCATCGCCCTCCAATGTCTCCTCAGCAAAGGGTCACTTTAGACCCCTCTGGGATGGGGGGGGGGGGGACAGACACTCACAGGAGGAATGCAGATGGGTTTCTCAGCCCACTCGTGAAATCTAGGTACGGTCTCGAATCCCTTTTCTTTGCTCAGATGAAGCAGTGCCCGCCAAGCCTTGGTCAGGCCATGAGTGAGCTCCTTCAGGAGGCTGTGAGGGCAGGGACTGGCTTTTGCCACAAAACTCCTAAGCTGGGCAGGAACCCGATTAAATGGAATTGGGAAATGATTAAAGAAATGTTTTAAAAATACAATATATATGTTCATTTGTATTCAATATGCCTATGCAGGAATCCATTTCAATTTGAGTTTGAGGACACCAGAGCAGATGATTGCTCAGACCCCTCTTATCCCCAGATCCAAAGATCTCCTGTGATCTCACATCTTATCTGAGTCACAATCCACAGCCCTTCCCACACTGGCTGGGTGGACTGACCCAAGGGACAGCAATCAGGAGCCCAAAGGGTCTTGATGGACTTGAGCACTGGACCTTAAAAAAATAAGGTGAAACGTGTTATGGGGTGACTATCACGTCTCCTACTTAGGATGAAGAAGATGACTTCACCTGTGCAAGATGGCCAACACCAAGTCGGAAAGCAGCCCATCTGAAACAGATCTGTGGTTGCTGGTGGACCGACAACTCGATGTGAGCTGATGGTACAACATGGCAGCCACAGAAAGTTCCCGAGAACTCGGGCTGCATTAAGAGAGGCCCAGGGCCTGAGACTAGGGAAAGGCTAGTCTGACTTTCCAGTTCCACCACCTCTGGGCTCCTGCGTTCAGTTCTGGAAATTGTGTTTGCTTTAGAAAGGCTTCGGACCAGCTGAAACATGTCCAGAGAAGGTGATCAGGATGGCAAAAGGTCATCTGGACAAGGAATAGATGAAGGAATTGGGCCTGTTCCACTAGGAAAAAATGAATAAAGATCGCTTAAGGGGCAGGCACTGGAGCTGCCCCACCAGGGAAGGCAGAATAAGGGGACGATGGCCCTTGGACATCAGGCTTCCCAGGACATGAAAAGGTAGAGTCACCCCAGAGGCTCCCCTTTATTTTCCTCTACATAGTAAGAGCAATGGCCTCTATCTCATCCTTAACCTCATTCGGTGCTCCTGCTTGGGGCAGATGGGAGGGAGACGAGACCGCATGGCTCAGGGAAGGCTAGGCAAGACCCTGGCATGGTCCCAGGGCTCCGTCAGGTCACTTTCCTGGGTCATAAGCTCATCCCCTTTGGTATCTCCATGGGAATAGTTATGACAACTGGCACTGGTAGCACTTGCCCTTAGGGAGCTAGGGAAGCTTTTGTATTTTATTTTTAAACTTACCAGACAAAATAAATGAGCCCACCCTAAATTCAAATTTTTTTCATTCTTCCTTTTACACACTCACCTCTCTCTTTTTCTATTTCCCTTGCGTGTATATACATACATGAACATATATGTGTGTGTACTGTAAGACAGTTTTCCAGCCTCAAATAACACTGCTTTGTGTCTTTAAAAAATTATATTGATAAGCTTTGTTTTTAACTTACAAACGTTTATAGTTTTTTGTAACTGATTTTCTGACTTCAAATCCACTGATCTTTTTGGTAATTCACTCGATTGTAATGGTTTAGAACTAAACTCACAGATATGACTGTCCACTCCTGCTTGTCAATTTGTTTCCTAATATAATAACAGTAGCTATGAGTGTTGCTGGGCAATGTTTATTTGGCCAAGACACAGCACTCTTCTCATCTCTATTTTCTATTCCCTTCCCCCTTTATTTCAGCAGAAGCCATCAGCTAAACTCTATTACAACAATTAGCTTTTTTTTTTTAAAGTATGGGGCCATTAGAATGTTCCAGAAGGCTCACTTTCCCTAGACAAGTATGGAGTTTAAAGGAAATTCTCAGTTTCTTTCTTTCTTTTTTTTTAAATGCTTACATTCCATTTTAGAATCAATATGTCTTAGAATCCAAGTTAGTAAGGGCTAGGAAATGGGGGTTGTGACTTGCCCAAGGTCACCCAGCTAGGAAGTATCTGAGGTCCGATTTGAACCCAGGACCTCCTGTCTTTAGGCCTGGCTCTCATTCCACTGAGCCACCCAGCTGCCCCCAGAAACTATTCGTTTCAACAATACCACGATAGTGAGGAGTGCTCAGTCAGGCAATTCCCAGCATCTGGCTTTCTGCTCTAATTTAAATGTATGTCTCTCCCCTGATAATCCCTGGTCTTTTTTTAGTTGAAGCAAAAATTCAGGCTACTGGAAATGTTTGGATAAAGAATTAACAGAGTATGTCACAATGGTCAGGAGCAGCAAAAGGAACTGCTGGGAAGGGCAGCTACTTGGAATTCCCCTCAGTGCTGGGTGAGATAAGTATGCCAATAAGTTCATGCTGAGCCTTCTGCTTGGAGATGCCTGGAAAGACGAAAGACAGATCGTCCTCTTCCATCTCTATCTTCTCTGCCCCCCATTTTTCTTTCTCTGTTGCCAGTTGCCCCTGTGAATGAGCTCTTGAAGTTCCTTCACCTTCCTTTCAGTTCCTATCTCACCGGCTAGGTATTTAAGGTCTCCTAGGTGTGACTCATGTCTGTCTTCTGACTCAAGGAAATAGTTCTCAATTCTGAGGGCAAATACCCATCCTTCCCTCTCACCTACAAATTCCAAGATGCCAGTCTATTCCCATGTTACACTAAAAAATGGTGGGTCCCCAGAACTGAACCGAATACTCCAGAGGTGGTCAGATCTGCGCCGTGGAGAACCACTTGTTTCCTCCTTTTGGATGCCATGTCTTTTTCAGTTTTTCCAGAAATTAACATTAAACCGGTGACCAGTCAGCAGTTTGTGGAAATTTCTTTCTATTATCTTTTGAAAATCAAGAAAAACAAGCTTGTTTTCAGGTCTCGTGCACGTCTCTCGTTTTCCATGGTTCATCTAAGTTTTCTGACTGAGATCAGTGATCTTATCTTTCAGCCAATTCAGTATACTTGGGTGTCATTTGTTCAGATCAGACACTTGATCTCTTTCCAAGAGACTGCACTTTCTGACTCTCCTCCCCTATCTTGGGCTTCTATTCCTTCTTCATTTTTGCCCTGTCCTTTCCACTGTGATGGTCATTTGCTTTGAGAGAAAAGAAAATCTGTCTGTCATCAACCTCAGATGGATGGGCAGGATGGCCAGGATGGCAGGACCTCTGGCAGAGACATGGCCAGGGGAGGAAGAAAGGGTTCACTGTCAGACTTTGCTGCTCTTGTGACTCCACCAAGTCCAAACCTTTCCTGTATTCTGTGTCTGGAATAAATAGGAGGCTCCCGCCAGGGATAGACCCAGCAAAGATGTCCACAAGGATCTCACTCAGCTTTGCAGATGTCTCCCTTCTAACAGCCCAGTCCCCTCTGGAACACAAAGATTAGGTCCTGGGCTAACTCAGCATTTATCAGCTGGCAGCACCGCTCAGAGGAGGAGAGGCTGGTGCCCTTATCAGCACTATCGGCAACAGTCACTACCTTTGGTCTCCACCAAATGACTGCCCAGTCCTCTTGATTGGACAACACTGTCATCTCTTCATATTGGACCATTTGCCCTGTCAATGGGGTTGCAGCATTCTTGTTTTTCTTTTTACCTAAAAAAATCCTCCAGAACTCTATAATCTTAGGGTTTAAGAGTTGGGAGACCTTAGAAATTATTGAGTCCTAACATTCTTCTCCATGTCTTAAGTCACTCTCCTTCTGTGTCTTGGACTATTATTATGATAAGTTCCCCCCAAACCAATTCTCTTCCAAACCTCCCTGTTTCTGTTAAGAGTACCCCACTCCTTCAGTCTCCTAGATCTGTGTCCTGGGCTCTCTTTCCCTCATCCCACAAAGCCAACTAGTTGATGACCAAAGACTTGCTTTGCTGCCTCCACAGAAGCTCTTACCATCATTCTCTCCACTTAGGCAGCTGTCAGACTGGCGTAGACCCTTATTATGACTTCTTGTCTGAATTACTACAACAGCCTTTTAATTGGCACCTGGCTTACAGAAATTTGACCAGCTCTGGCAGCTCCTTCTTACTTCTAAGATCAAGCCCAAGTTCTCCATCGGTCATTTAAGGCCCTTTACAAGCCAGTCCCTTCCGACCTTTCCAGTCTTCTTTACTTCCTTCCCTCTATGGTCCAGCAACACTGGCATGCTTGTCTCATATATTTTTCCCTTCACACACTCTTTAGCCCAGCCAACCTGGCCCTCTTCATATTCCTCACATGTGAGAGACAGAGATATACACACAGAGAGATAGTGAGATAGAAAGACTGAAACAGAGAAAAATACACACATATATAATATGTATATATGTTTATATTGACATAAATATACATACATATATAGAATAGGGACAGAGACAGAGACAGAGAGACAGAGATTTGCCTGAGACTTCTGGGCAAGAATTGTGAATGGTTCAGTACACAAGGCACATCTCTTCCTTTCTTTGACCTCCCTGGGTATTCACCCAGCATTAGGATCACTCATTCAAAGGATCCAATGAATAACTGGATGATTCTTCTGGAATTATTCCAAATTGCTTTCCAGAATCTGTCAGCTAACTTATTGTACACCAATAGTTCTGGGAAGGGGTTAGAAGAAAGAATTACCAGTTCAACTCTGGGTGATGCAGTTTTGGAAGGACAATGGTAAGTCACAGAATGTCCAAAGGAAGACAGACAACGAGGATGGGAAAGACTTGGACACTCTGTCATGTGAAGTGGGTGGGGAGGATGCTCAGCCCAAGTCTTAGAGTATTTGAATATTGCCTCGCAGAAGACAGATGAGACTCGTTTTGGTTGGTCTGAGAAGAAAGAACCAGAAACAACAGGCGGAAACTGCTAAGAGGCTAATTTGGACTTGTCATGGAAACATTTATTATTTAGAGCTGTCCCAAAAGAGCAATGGGTGGTGCTGAGAGTAGGTGGGTCATCAGAAGTCTTCAAGCAGAATGATCTGTCGTTCCTTTCAGTAAGGTCTCTTTCCACTCTCAGATTCAATGATTCCCAAGAAATAAGATTAAAGAGAAAGTCTAAAAAAAAGATAGCTGGAAAGTTGGTGTCAAAGGCACAGCACACACATACATGTACATGATCCCCCGGGGAAGAAAGAAAGATGGTGGTGAAGTGAGGTCAGAGATAAAGGTGGGTGAAATGTAATGGTGGGTCAGACTCTTTCCTTGTTGGCTCCCAGGGGATATTCTGACCCAGGACAGATTGGGTGTTACCCATAATGAAGGGTGGATGAAAAGACAAACACAGAGCTACACAAAGAGGGCAAGTATATATGGGAACCACAAAAGTCAGGGATTTGCATTCGAGAGAATATCTGTATTTTTTAAGTACCCAAACAAAAAACTCCCAACTCCACAAAGTCTGTCACTTTACATTAAGCAAGAAACAACATGTTCTCAGCAAAGGGCCTTGTTGCCATTTTAAAGCCTCTGCTCTTTTTTAATGATAAAAGCCTGATTGTGTAGGCTATGCCATTCACCTGGGCTGTTCAGAACAGTGTTAGGAGCTTCATTGTGGTCCAGGTGCCTCTCAATTACTTACAAGAGGCCAGTGTTCAACTTCAATCCTTCCCCACCCCTGGTACAAAGCCAGGAGGCCTCCTCCCTCCAACCAGTAGTAGAAGGCAATATAAATCATCCTATTATTAACCCAAGTAAAATAAAAACAGGAAGGCTTATTTTTTTTTTAGCTTTCCACCAAAACCACATCCCAGGCTCAGACAGAGAATCTGAGAGATGCCTGTCAGATCTCAGCAGCCAATCCTCCCTCCCCCAATTCTTACTTTACCTGCATTTAGCCTATATTTATTTGAGGTATAATGTCCATGTAGTTATCTAAGGGAGTGGGGACTGGATCGCTTTTAGCTTGGTTATGGGGAGGGGGGAGAGATTTGGGGGAATTTGGTCATTTTTCCTTTTTGCTCCAACAGACATTGCTCTTCTTCATTGTATTGGAAAAAGATGTTCACATCTCATAAGGGACCACGAAGTGTCACCAACTTTGTAGCATCTTAATATCACATTATCTTTATTACATCACCTGAGCTGAGGATGGGGAACCCCCACCCCACCCCACTCACAATTATTTATGAAAGAGTCGTCTATCTCTAGAACCGAAGCTCAGTGAGGGCAGAGCCTGCTGCATTTTTGTCTCTATCCCTGGTGCCTAGCATAGTGTCTGAGGTGTAGTGGGCGCCCAATAAATACTTGCTGACCCATTGATGTATACTCATTTTGTATCTGCTCATGTATGAGCACATCATCTCCCCGGTGGACTATAAGATCCGAGAGGGCAAGACTCCTTTCCTTTTGGTCTCTGAGTCTCCAGCATCCAGCTAAGGGCCTGCTATCCAGCAGGCACTTCATTACTGCTTGTGGATCAATGGGATGATCATTCAAAGAAGTGAGAAATCTATCCACTGCTTCAGAAATTTGCATGGAAAGAAATTACTCCAGGTGGCAGGAAAGATGAACTTACCCTTTTAAGGAAGCACCGGCCAAGAAACTCGGGATTTTCAACACAGTTTTCCAGTTCTTTAAGAAATATTCTAAGGAGAAAAATGTAGATGGTTTTGATTTTTTTCCATGTATAGGTTTAAAAACAATGATCAAAGTTTGACTGGGGGATGAAGGGAAAGAAAAGAGGCTGTTCTCCAAGTCCCTCTCCACCCCCCTGGCCACCAGGATTGCAAAGGGAATGTGTGCCCAACTGCATTGTTAGGACCAGGCTAAACCCAGGGCCACTGTGTCCTCTCCAAGTCCTTGTGGCAGACAGCCTGGAGGATCCCTGGCTCCTCAGTGAATGAGGAGGCGAAGAGGAGAAACATTTGGGGAAGAGCTTATTCCTTCTGTGCTTAACTTCCCTGGGCCTCAGTTTTCCCAGCTATAAAATGAGAGGGCTGGACCAGAGGACTTCTGGGGTCCCTTCCAGCTAGAAATCCAACTTTCAGGGACATATTGCCCATCCAGTCATCCCAGACACCAACTAACTGTTCTCACTGACTCTAAATATTGAGTAAAATGGCATAAAAAATAACATTCCTTTTCACGTGAATTTGAATGTTCTTTCCTGAAACAAAACCACAAGACCTTATTAATACCCTTGATCTTGGGCTATATTGATGAAAAGTCTGTTTTTAAATTCTCATTTTGAATTAAATGAAGAGGGGAGAGAAAAAGACATTTTAAAAAAAATGTAAGTTCTAAGGTTCCCCTGCCATCCTTCCATGAAAAATCTCCTGTGGCGCAATGAGCTAGGCAATGACTAGAGCTAAAACCAGTCTGGTTTGGCCATTGACTTAATTATAGACTCCAGGTTCCAGGCTGAGCATTGCACTGCTTCCTCCTAAATTCTGGGAGGTTAAACAGGAATTCCACTGGGCCTGGAAAGGTATATTCAGCAGCCCAGTGGCCCAGGACATGGTCATGTGGTCACGGCCACCATCTCTACCATGACACCTTGGCCGCCAAATTGGAGTATTATCCAGAAACTCTTCCTCTCTTCCATGACACAGAAATGGAATGTACCAAAACTCTATCCTGCATCTCTTCTTTGTCCTTGTCGGATTATGCTGGTCACCCAAATCAGGCTTTTGGTTTTATCTTTCACAGGTCATAGGTGGCTCCTTGTGAGGAAATATGTGCCACCGTAAAGAGAATACCAGCCTCAAGACCAGTGATTCCCAAAGTGGGCGCCACCGCCCCCTGGTGGGTGCTGCAGCAATCCAGGAGAGCGGTGATGGCCACAAGTGCACTTATCTTTCCTATTAATTGCTATTAACATTAAAAAAATTTATTTCCAGGGGGCTAAGTAATATTTTTTCTGGAAAGGGGGCAGTAGGCCAAAAAAGGTTGGGAAACTCTGCTCAAGAGCAAGAAGACCCAAGTTCAAATCCTTTCTGAGACACATACTGGCTGGGAGATGTGGGTCAAAGGTTTAACCCCTCTATGCCCAAGGAAATTCTTTGCGATGATCCTGGGGGGCAAAGTTGTTATTTGGGTTGGTAGGAGGCATTTCCTGTACCCATGAAATGATGGGTCCCGGAATATGTGCATATGTGTGTATGTGCACAAATATGTGTGTCCTATGTACATGTGTGTCAAGCATGCATGTAAATGAAGTGATCTCAGATGTGTGTATGTGTGTGTGCATATACACACATGTGCATCCATTCAGAGATTGTGTTCTCTGTATATCTGCATGTATACATCAATAGATCTCAGACACTTCTTCACGTCATGCACATGTGTATGCACAGATACATACACATATATAGCCATGTATTTATATATTTGATGCATCCATATATAGATATATATAATCATGGCAGTATCATGGAAGGAAAGCTGGCCTCAGAACTGGGAAGATCTAGGCTCAAGTTCTGCCTCTGGTCCATACCGGCTGGTGGTAGCTGTCGTTGTCATTGTGGTGATGGTGGTGGTTCGTGTCATTCAGTATGTCAGGCTCTGTGACCCCGTGGACCACAGCACCCCTAGGCCCTTCTATGGCCCACTATCTCTCAGTCTTTCCAAGCTCATCTTTCCATCACTTCCACGTCACTCTCTATCCATCTCATCCTCTGACGTCTCCTTCCCCTTTTGCCTTCCATCTTTCCCAGCATCCGTCTTCTTTCCAGGGAAGCCTGTCTTTTCACCATGTAGCCAAAGTATTTAAGCTTTGGCTTTGAAATTCGACCTTCCAATGAATAGTTTGAATTAATTCCATCAAGTATGGACTGATTTGATCTCCTGGTTATCCAAAGGACTCTCAAACAAGACGTCTTCTCCAGCACCACCATTCAAGAGAATCGATTCAGCGGTACTTGGCTCTCTTCCCAATCCAAGTCTCACAGCCATATATTACTCCTGAAAAAACCACATTTTTCACTCTATGGACCTTTGTCAGCAAGGTGATGTCTCTGCTTTTTGGCATGTTGTCCAGATTTGTCATTGCTTTCCTTCCAAGGATCAAGCATCTTTTAATTCATGGCTGCGGCGATCTTTGAGCCCAACAATATACCATCTGACACTGCTTCCATTTCTGCTCCCTCTCTTTGCCTGAAAGTGATGAATCCATGTCCTATCATATTCATTTTTTTCATGTTAAGTTTCAAGCCAGTTTTTACACTCTCCTCTTTTACCCTCATCAAGAGGCTTCCTAATTCTTCTTCCCTTTCTGCCATCAGAGTGGTATCCTCCACATATATGAGATTGTTGATATTTCTCCCGGCATTTTGATTCAAGCCTGGCATTTGTCAGGTAGCCCAGGGTAAATCACTAAATCTCTCAGGGCTTGAGGCAGCACTCTAAGACTCTAAATGGCCCAGAAAGTGCCCACCCGAATTGATAGAGGGAGTTCTCTCACTGGGATTGGCCCATATGAACTCATGAGGAGAATGCCTAAGCCTAATAAACTTTAATTACATTTAATCCATAACATATTTACAAAAGAAAAATGAGCAAGTCCACATTGACTTTTCCCTCATCCTTCCAATTGAAATGATTTCAGTTAAAGATGACCCACCCCTTGCTTCCTGCCTATTCTTTGTTGGGGCTGCATGGGGTCATTATCTCCATTGGAGAGGAAAATGGCCCTAAGGTGCCTACACCACCTTCTCTGAGAGTCTTTCTGGATCTCTTTCCTTGTCCAATACTCTTTCCTTCCTCAGACTCCAGGAAACCCTCGTCTTTATTCTCAGCACCTCCCCATCCATCCAGCAGACCAAGGACAGGGACCGCTTTGTGCCTGGCCCAGGTTTCATGTGTAGGATGGGTGCTGCTGGACTGCCCTTTGAAGGGAATGAGGGACCTCAAGAGGAAGATTAGGAGGGAGAACCTTCTGCTGAGCGGGACAGTCTGGGAGATACACACCTCTTATGGAACTCATAGATTTCATGGAGGTTGCCGAAGAGAATTTCCTTTTTGTTCTGAAGAGTGACCGGGATCAGGTGATTTAAGTCTGGATTGTCCATTTCTGCCGCGTAACCCTGCAAATGGTGGAGAGTTAGTAAGTGCCACAGGCGGAAACACAGAAAGAAGACGACCCCTAAACACCCCCCTCCACTCTGGAGAAAGGCTGCTGACTCGAGAATCGGAGGAGGTGGGTTTCCATCTCAGACCTGCATCCCTGAGTGTCCTCGGGTTGGACTTTTATTTCTGTGGGGCTCAATTTCTTTATCTGTAAAATGGGTTCTTCTAGCTCTAAAGTAAAGGTCTCCTGATGCTGCCCCACCCCAGCTGCCACCTGGGACAGACAATTAACGCGCCAACAAATGGGCAATCCAGATGCCATTCCCCTCCAAGAGAGTCTAACAGATTTCTGCAGATGCCGTTCTCCAGCCTCCTCAACGAACTGCCTTCAGAAGGGGCTGGCATGAGGCCACCACTGTGATTTCAGAGGCTGACCACAGGGCATGCAAAATGTGGGAAAAGATGACAACTTCTCTGAACCCTAAAGCATCATCTTGCGATCTTCCTCCATGGTACCAACAAGTCAGGCTGGAATAACAAAAGCTCCCATGTCATAGCTGGAAAAGACTCTGGATCTCAGTAGAAGGATGTGAATTCAAATCGTAGCCCTGCCACTAACTGCCTGCATGACACGGGGCAAGATACTACACCTCTGGACCTTAGTTTCCTCATCTATAAGATAAAAGAGCTTAGGCTAGATCAGAGGGGCCAAAAGGAAACGGGCAAAACTCTCAATTAGGACCACATTACAGTGTATTAGGGAAATAGAAATATTTAATGAAAGAAATAAAAATATAACGGAGTCCACATGCAGCCAGCAGGGACCTGTTTCTATTTGAGTTCCCTATCACTGGACTGGAGGACCTCTAAGTTCTAAATGGATGATTCAGTAATCTGTGTGATCTTGGGCAAGTCACTTAATGCCCTCCCACTACCCTATCCCCAACACTCTACCTGCCATTCAGCCTCCTCACTAACAAAACAAGAGAAGAACTACCTCTCTACATGCTCTCCAGTTCATAAATATTTCCCCCAAGTTTGCACGCCTATTATTTGTGAAACAATGATCAAAACACTTTTCAGGGGACGCATTTTTATAAAATCTGACTCAATGAATGAAAGGCTATCCAATCACAAAAATAGGCAGCTGACCCTAGTTTTTATCCACATGGAAGCCTGAGGAACAGAAAAGATGGAAAACTGTAAGGTTTAACTAAGGCATCATTTGAGAAAAATTTTTATAGAGTATTTGAGTTTCCTGTTGTTGTTCAGTCATATTTGACTCTTCATGACCCTGTGAACCCTACTGTCCATGGGATTTTCTCGGCCAGCATTCTAGAGTGGTTTGCCATTTCCTTCTCTAGTAGATGAAAGCAAATAGAAGGGAAATGATTTTCCCAAGATCACACAGCTACTAAGGGTCTGGGATAGGATTTGAACTCAGGTCTTCCTGACTCCAGGCCCAGTGTTCTATCCACTGAGCCAACTGGCTACCTTCTTGACTGGTGACATCAGATGGAATATTAGCCACCTTTTAAATGCAATTTAAATATTTTTAACTAAATATCTTATTAGCAACTTGACATTCCACTTTGGTGCAAATAATTTTGCATGCTTAATAACTATTTGTATTTAAATGGATTAATGTCAGTGTTTCATTAATGTCAAAGAATCATAATGCTTTTTCAGACTGCCTCTAAATCTCTATCCAGACTCTTTGCTCATTCATTTTCATAACCTTTTCCTCTTTGTAGTCCTCATACTTATCATCCTTAATTGCTTTGTAATTTTAATAAACAAGTATGCCATAATTTATTTAATCATTGCTCTATTGTTAAACATTTAGGTTGCACCTCATTGTGTTTCTAATTACATATAAGGCTGCAATGAAAAATTTACATATTTTTTAAACCCTTACCTTCCATCTTAGAATAAATACTGCATATTGGTTCTAAGGCAGAAGAGCAGTAAAGGCTAAGCAATGGGGGTTAAGTGATTTGCCCAGGGTCACACAGCTAGAAAGTGTTTAAGATCCAATTTGAACTCAGGACCTCTCATCTCTAGGCCTGGCTATTGATCCACTGAACCACCTAGCTATCCCCGTGCTATAAAAATCTTTGAGCAGATAGTTTGGATTAATTAAAAAAAAATTTTTGGATAACTACTTTGGGGGTGGTTATGTTCCTAACAATGGAATTACTGGGTAAAAGAGTATGACATTTACTATATACTACCAAATAATTTTCTAGGAAGATTTTACAACTTTGCAATTCCACCAACAATGAATGAGTGTATCTGTTTCTCCATAAGCCCACAGCAACATCACTGTAATTTTTACAGTTTCCTGAATGGTAGAAAGCCTTGTTTTATTAAATGCATTATTATTTATTTGTGGAATGTATTACATTTTATTAAATTTACTATTGGTGTGAATTATAAGATCCAAGGAAATTTTTTTTAATGAGTTATGGGTTTGAACCTGTGACTTCTTCAGAGTAGGGACTCCTGGTATGAAAACTCCCTCCTCAGGAACAGATTAATCACCTGCCCAGTTTTGGAGAATTGGTTACTTAGGGTACTGAGAAATGAAGCCCATGCTCAAGGTCAAATAGGTAGTGTCAGAAGTAGGATTTGAACCCAGGCCTTCCTGACGCTAAGGTGGTCCTTAGACATGAGCATGAACATGAGTAGCTTGGATTCTTGTTGTACAACAAAAAAGCTTGGCAGGTTAATTCCAAAAACATAGTTAGCTTACCTCAATTATACTTTGAAGTTCTTCAACATAAACTCGCTCTGTCTCAATCAGCTCATGCATGATGTGGCTAAAACAGAAAAAGACCAAAATCCTTTAGAATCCACAGCAATTTCCCCCCTCCCTCAGATCCCTTGGCACTAATAATATTATGGATTCTCACTTCTAGGGGGCCAGCTAACTTTGTTCTATTCTTACAAATGAATACTCTTAGCTACAAGGGGAATCCAGGACAGGGTACATAACCCCAAAATCCAGTGGACAGAAGTGGTTTATGAAGCTTCTTGATGGCACCAGACAGTTATTTTTGCATTTAACAGAAACAATCATTAATATGTTTTCTAGATTACACTATTTTCGTCCACAAATAAAATTCAGTCATTAGAGGAAAAAAGCTTTTAAAAATAGCCAGTCACTTATTTCCTTGATGATAGCTCTGGTCCCCCTTTCACTAACGTTTGTTAGTGAATACTAGAGAGACAAAGATGGAGAGATATTTAATGGGTCAATGTCAAAGTAGTGTTGGGGGCAGTGGTGAGGGGAGGCGAGGGAGTCCTCAGCAGAGTTCTCAGGGGTTTATCAGTGACTCTGTGCATTCCACATTTTTCATCAAAGATTAGAATGAAGCCACAGATGCCATGCTTGTCAACACTGTAGATGGCACAAAGCTGAGGGATGACTATTGGTGGATACAAGAATGATGAGTTGAATTGAATTAGATGAAATTGAATTGGGATGAATGTGAAGTTCTGCACTAGGGTTCAAACAATCACAGGTATAGGAAGGTGCCAAGTAGAAGGGATGAAAAAGTTTTGGGATCCTAGAAAGATAGAAATTTTTATATGTGAGAAATTTTTTTCATATGCTCTATTAGTTACTTTTTTTAGGGTCTGACTTAGAGAGAATTTTTGCATATTCCTATGTCTGGGTTCTGGCTAGAGACTCTGCTTTTTACATTTTCTTTGTCTTTAGGAATCCCATTGAAGTCTTCTTTTTAACAAAATATGGTTAATAGAAAAGTGTGATAAGCATCCTCTTCCTGCCAATGTGACCATCTCATGGGGATGAGAACTGGTGGATAGTTTGATGGGCCACCACCTAATTAGCTATTTACCTATTATGGGTGTCTGGAATGTTCAAGGGAGGGATTGAATAAATGGCTTGTACCTAGTCAATTTGCACTTCTATAGCCCATTGAAGTGCCTCTTTCTAGAAAGGGATAAACAATCTCTTTTACTCTTATTTTCTGACTCCAGATTCTTTGCAATAAGAGATGGGTGGTCATTTTTATCCCACTCAGAGGAGGCCACTGACTTACTACTTTATTGGGTATAAAGCTAAGCAATAGGTCATTCCACATCTTTCATCCAAGATTAACCTAATCAATAAATTGATATTCTTACACAAAAACAGTCTCTTAAAATAATTTTAATCATTAACATATATGAATCAACAATGTCACATGACAACCCCAAAAGCTAATGTCCTGCCCTAGTCCAACCATATCTGGAAGATGGCATTCAGGTTTTAGTATCATGTTATAAGAGAAAAGTTGAGAAACTGAAGAAAGTCCAGAGGAGGGCCACAGGAGGAGAAGGGAAGGGACTATGAAATTACTGAGTGCCTACTGTATCAGTCACTGAGCTAAAGTGCTTTCCAGATGTTATTTCACTTGCTATGAGGATGAATTGAAGGAATTGGGAATGTTTAGCCTGGGAATGATTAACCCCATCAATGGGGCCATGAGGGGAAAGAGGTATCATTTTCCCGCCTTCCTTAGGACCCACAAAGCCTTCATCCAAGGCTTAGTGCAGGGCTGGACTGCAGATCACAGTGGAGAGTTTGAGGCAGAGTCTCCTCCTCCAAGAATTTTCCCCGGCTGGAGGAAGGAGCTGATCTGTACTTTTCCTGCACCCCCACACCCCAATCAGCTTCTATTAACACTATTCAAGACCATTCATGTGTATAGTGTATATATGTGGATAAATATATATATATATATATATATATATATATATATATATCCCCAAAGTAGGCTGAAGTAGATAGAGCTGAGGATGCTCAGGGATGGACTGTACTTAAGATCATAAGATTTTTTTTTAAGAGTCAAAAAGACCTAATTTCTAATCCTGCCTCAGACATCTGTTAGCTCTGTGGTCCTGGGCAAATGTTATTCAACATCTTAACCTCATTTTGCCCATCTATAAAGTGGGGATAATAATAGCACCTACCTCTGTTGGGAGGGTCAAATGAGATATTTTTAAAGCCCCTGCAAACCTTAAAGCACTATACAAAGGTTAGCTATTGTATTATTACTATACTTGGGTACCTCTGACTGATGCCCCAGTGCCAGTCAGCAATGGTATTGCTGGCACATTAATTTGTAACACCGACTTCTTTGGAGCAGTCGAAACTGGTCTTCTCCAAACTGCCTGCTGCTCCTGGATGACTCTAGAGCCCTCTCTCCATGCCCACTTTGTGGGGAGAGAACAAATCATATGAATAATTCAAAAGAGAACAGAAAATTCATGGGGGACTAATCAAGCATTAATTGCTGATGTCCTGGGGCTTCTTGGAACCTACAGGCTTTTCACCAGGCATTCATAACAATGGTTTGCTTACACATTCTTATTCTTGGATCTTAGCTTGTCCTCAGAGAATCCTAGCCTGATGCCTCATCGTGGCACAGAGACCACTCTGGAGGGTCTCAGAGGCTATGCCAGATGAGTAAAGATTTTGGGAGGTCCTACACAAAGTGGCGCAAAGACAAAAACAAAAAGAAGGAAGGAAGGAAGGAGGGAAGGACGGAGGAAGAAAGGAGGAAGGGAGGAAGGAAGGAAGGAAGGAAGGAAGGAAGGAAGGAAGGAAGGAAGGAAGGAAGGAAGGAAAAAAGGGATGAGGGGTAACTAGATGGCTCAGTAGATAGAAAGCCAGGCCCAGAGATAGGAGGTGTCCTGGGTAAATCAGATACTTCCTGGCTGTGTGATCCTGGGCAAGTCACTTAACCCTTATTGCCCAGCCCTTTCTGCTCTTCTGCCTTGGAACCAAACCACAGGGTTGATCTAAGATGTAAGGTAAAGGTTTAATAAGTAATACCCAGCACAGTCACACATCTAATCAAATACTTCTCTAAGTCTTGGTGAGCACAATGATGCTCCTTCAAGTTCTCCATTTGATTCTCTTTAAGATAGATGCCAAAACTTAGTATATGGTATACAAGAAAGGGTGCTGGTTCTGGGATCAGAAGACCTGAGTTCAAATCTTGGCTTTGCCACTCACCATATGTGACCTTGAATAAGTTGTTTAACCTCCTTGGGTCTCACCTGCTTCCTCTATAAAATGAGCAAGTTGGATTGGATGAACTTACAATCCCTTTCAGCTCTCACTCTATGAACCTAATTACATTATAAGACAAATGTAACTTTTAAATGTACTATTTTTGGAGGGTCAATATCCCAGGCTGCACTTGAAAACACATTTTCTGGCTTATCCACAATTGAATTTTCTC
Organism: Gracilinanus agilis; assembly: GCF_016433145.1. NCBI lineage: Eukaryota > Metazoa > Chordata > Mammalia > Didelphimorphia > Didelphidae > Gracilinanus > Gracilinanus agilis. The sequence continues at coordinate 683,059,664 of NC_058132.1, forward strand.
TTCAGCCTAAATTATTCTCAAAAGAGACCTCTTACTCAAGGCGAAGAACTCAATTTTAAAACTGAAGAGCAGGTACACTTCTTTTAAAAGAAAAATCTTTTGGGGTTATGCAACTCAATACACTATAGAGGGAGAGAAAGTATCACCAGTTCCCAAAGATTTTACAAAAAAATCTTGAATCCTTTATAGCTAATTAGCTATTCCCATGAAGTCACCTGTTAGGTCAGTAAATGTATACTTTTTCAGATTCTTATATTTAAATGCTGTATGCCTACACATACACATCTACAGTATGTATATATAAGATATATAATAATATAATAGGATGTAGGATATAATAATAATAACATAATATATAGTGATATTAATAGATAATAATAGATAACATTTATGTAGAGTTTTAATCATTTTCAAAGAAGCTTATAAATATCTCATTTGATTCTTACAACCCAAAGAGGCAAGTGCTATTATCACCCCCCATTTTATAGAAGAAAAAACTGAGTCTGAGAGCCATCAAAGAACTTCACCAGGCTCACACCCCTAGTACATATCTCAGGCCACATATGAATGCAGGTTTTCCTGACTCCAGGTCCAGTGTTCTATCTACTCTGCTACCTAGCTAGTAGCATCATGACAAAGTAAATAAGAGGAATAATCTTGGAGTATGGAATACCTGAGTTCTAATCCTGCCTCTGACACATGTTGGTTGTATGAACCTGGACAAGTCACCTAATTTCTAAGAACCTAATTAAACATACTTACCACCTACCTCCACCCAGGCAATTCTGAATGACTTTAAGAGTTGCTGACTGGAGTTTCTAGGGAGGATAATGGATTGAGAGTCTGACCTGGAGTTGGGAGGTCCTGGGTTCAAACCTGGCCTCAGACACTTTCTAGCTGTGATCCTAGGCAAGTTGCTTAACCCTAATTGCCTTAGAATTGATCCTAAGGGGGCAGCTGGGTAGCTCAGTGGAGTGAGAGTCAGGCCTAGAGACAGGATGTCCTAGGTTCAAACCCGGCCTCAGCCACTTCCCAGCTGTGTGACCCTGGGCAAGTCACTTGACCCCCATTGCCCACCCTTACCACTCTTCCACCTATGAGACAATACACTGAAGTTAAGGGTCTAAAAAAAAAAAAAAAAAGAGAATTGATCCTAAGGCAGAAGGTAAGTCTTTTTTTTTTAAGAGCTGCTCCCCTACATTGGTGGAGACAGTTTCCATATGCAGGGAGTTCACTGTAATGCGGCCAAAACAGGTAGGTGAGCATAGATGTATAATTTCAATCTTCTATGTAGCCAAAAATTCAAAAGAAAACACTGATGATGTCAGTGGGGGTAAAAAAAAAGATGCATTTTGAATCTAATTTCTAGATAAGGACACTGAGGCAGAAGAAAGGACTAATTCAACGAACCATGAAAAATGTTCTCTAGAACCAGGAATGAAACCTACTGCTTCATCAGCTTCTCTTAAAAGGCAGAATTAAAACAATCTTAAGCAACCATAAGTGGAGGGTCTCATTATTTTAATATTAAATCCTCATATGAATTAAATATGACTTTCATTTCTTCCCCATATGATCTGTAAATATTTTTACTGCCCTAAAAAGTTCTTTTGAGCAGATCTGAAAAATAATCCTTTGCATCTTCCCCAAAACCAATCTGAGAATGAGAAGCAATAAAATAGATCTTAGTAGACTTTGGGGAGATGAATGGATACCACAGAACTGCAGACCTGCCACTACTCTTTAACAGACAAATTTAGATACATTTTAGACAGGTGTGGGCTGGGGGTCTATTTTTTTAAAGTTATTGGCATGTTGGAAGAGATGTGGAAAAATGAAGACGCTATGAGCTGTTCCAACCATTTTGGAGAGCAGTTTGGAATTAGACCTAGAGTTATAAAATTGCATATACCCTTTGATCCAGCAAGTCTGTTTCCCTAAGGAGATCCAGGAAAATGAGAAGATCCTATATGTTCCAAAATATTTCTAGCAACTCTCTTTGTGGTGGCAAAGAACTGGAAATCAAGGGGATGCTCATCAATTGGGGTCAGTGAACATTTAAAAAAATTTATTTTTATTGTCATACAAAACACATTTCCGTATTAGTCATTGTTGTAAGAGCAAAGGCATACTTAACCTGAGCCTCCAAATAAAACCATAAAAACACTGATGTGAAAGATGATTCCAACAGTTCTTTCTCAGGAGGTAGATGGCATTTCCCCATCATAAGTCCTTTAGGATTGTCCCAGATCATTGAATTGCTGAGAGGGATCAAGTTTTGTGAACATGTTCTTAAAATATTTTGATAACTGCTTTCTCGGAAGAAGCAAGCTAAAGATCCATTCTTTGTTAACAGACCTCATATTTCTAATAATAAACAATGTTATTCTCAGGAAAATGGCCTCATTATTTATTGGTTAAAATTCTGGGTGCTACATAATGTTGTCTTAAATTTTGGAAAAGTCTTCCTAAGGCTGAGAAAGCTAATAGCGCTACCACCCATGTTTGGGATGCTTAGCCTCAGCAGAAAAAGTGAAAAAAAAAAAAACAAAAAAACGATGGAAATGCCAATCATGAATATGAATACCAGAATGCACAGTGGGTGGAAAGACACATATATTATTTCCTTTAAAAAAGAGGTGCTTAAAGCAAAAGCAGAAAAAGAGAATGGAGTTTGTGCTCTCCCTTCCTCTTCCTTTCTCTCTCTTTGTCTCTCTTGCTGTCTCTCTCCCCTCCACTCTCTCCCTCACTCTATCTCTCTGTCTCTGTCTCTGTCTCTCTGTCTGTCTCTGTCCCTCTGTGAATGAGGGGAAGGCCAAAACAATTTTTGATAACTGTATTTTGATATAATTTGCTTTTCTTGATATTCCTTTTTCATTTCATGCATCTAAAAACCTTATTGTGAGAAGGGCTTTATCAGACTGCTTAAGGGCTTTATGACCAAAAAGGTCCAGAATCCTGCCCTGAAGGCGAAAGCCTCCTCTAAAGCTTCTGTCAGAATTTCATTATCACAAATGAGATTCTAAATGCACATTTTTCAGATTCCTGACCACTGTGGAGAGTAGCAGGTGGGTATAAGGTCCCAAGTCTTGTCTGCCTAGGTTGGTAGAAGTGGTTGGCAATAGGGAAATGATACCCTAACATTCAACCAAGGACATCTTGTCTAATCTCCTGGTCAAGAGAATGCTCCATTCACGTGCTCAGCTGTCATGTCTGGTGAGTGAAGAAACATGCCCAAAGAGAATTGCTTCCCCACTCCTCGAGCATCAGCTCCCGTGGAGACGTAGGGGACTCCCAGTTAGGAAGAACCTTAGCTAGCTGAAAGAAGATGGCCAGAGTATGTTGACTGAGAAACTGAACATATAATCAGAAACTTAGAGCCTGAAGGGACCTCTTATGGGTCTTTGAGTCTAATGTTCTCAAATGAGGAACTCTCCTTTGAGGAAACTCCCTCTGTGAATGCAGCCTGGCACTTTCTCTGCAATTTATAGTCTTAGAGAGTTGGTTAGTACCCTGAGAAATTACATGGCTTACTTAGGGGCCACACAGCCAAAATGGGACAGAGGAAGGATTTGGACCTACATTTTTCTGGCTCCATTAGGCCACATATTGCCACTACAGATGCAATTTAATATGAAGAAAAGTCAAATCCTGTACTGACATTCCAAAAAGGCCAACTGGGTTTATTCTATCCTTTTCAATCAGATCATTCTCTTTGTGGGAGAAACAGAAATAAACTAGGATTTGAGTAGTCCTGCCTTCTCTTTGCTCTCTTTTATTAACAGAATTGTGGAGCCTGAGAGCTGACAGGGGCTGTCCAGTCTAACCCAACTTAACAAGAATCCATTTACAGCATGGCTGACAAGTGGTCATCCAGTGTTGGCTTGAAGATCCTCCAAGGAGGATGGGCCCACTCCTCATTAGGGCAGCCTTTATTGTTAGGAAGCTTTTTCCCTGAAGTCCAAACTTACTTCCTTAAATTTCCATCCATTTCTCCTAGTTCTATTCACTAAGACCATGCTTAATCTATATTCTACAAGATAGTCCTTTAAGGACCTGAAGACAGTCATCGTGTCTGTAACCTATGAATCTTCTCTTCTGGCCAAGCATGCCCAGTTCCTTCAACTGATTCTCCAATGACATGGACTCAAAGTCCTTTAACCAGCCGGGGTATCCTCCTTTAGATAATATCCAGCTTATGAAAATGCTTTCTAAATGGTGGTACCCAGAATTTAACACAATACTAAGACAGTATCTAAAGGAACTACTGTCACTTGATATTCCTTCAAACCATTTTTCTCTTCATGTAGCCTAACTTGGCATTAGCTTTTTCTTACTACTATTTCATACTGTAGATTCATAATGAGTTTGCAATCCATTAAAACCAATAGATTTGTTTTCTAAAAAATTTCTTTGGAGTCATACTTTCCCCTTCTTATATTAGTGAAGTTGATTTCTTTAAACCTAGGAATAAAATTTTACATTTATTCAAATACAATGGACATATGATCTCTTTAATTTTGATGTTTCTTCCAATAATGAAAATCACAATCCATTCATAAATTCAATTTTGTTGTTGTTGTTGTTTGTTTTTTAAGCTCTTACTTTCTATCTTAGTAACAAGTCTAAGATAGAAGAACAAGGACTAGGGAATTGGTTTTAAGTGACTTTCCCAGGGTCATACAGCTAGGAAGCATCTAAGGCCATATTTAAACTCTGGTCCTCCCAACTCCTGGCCTAACTCTGTGCCAGCTATTTAATTCTTGATGATATCTTCCCATTACTTTATTGTGGGGGCCCACACAAAGGGCCAGAGGCCTTTCTCAGCTTCTCCTGCCTTTGTAAGGATACCAGAGGAATACTCTGGCTGCTTACTTTTCAACCCTCACCCTCACTACATGACTAGCCATCTTTTCTTCTCATTATTCATCCCTTGATGACAACCATTCCTCCCATTTTTCCTTGAAGCTCTCAATTTTCAGTTCCTATGCTCCAGGTTATAAACTCTCCATTTAACCTAATTCCATTTCATCAAATCAGAATTGGTCCAATGTGCTAGCCTGTCTGGATTCTGACTCTATCATCCAGGATTAGTTATCTTGGCTAGCCTTTATATGCACTCTCTGCAGTCTGCTCTGATCTGAGCCTAGTGAATGGCTTTGTTTACTTTCTGCATCATGTATTCTAAGACAGAGTCATTCCTTCCTCCCAAGGTTCCCATCACTTCTTCTTAATTAGATCAGGATTAGGTCCAGAAGAATGGTTCCCCTTAATTGTTTCCTCTATATTTCGAAGAATTAAATTATCCCTAAGGCAAGGCAAAAATGGACCTCATGTCCTGCTTTTGGCAGAAGGAGCTCTGGCAGATGCCCAGATAACTGATTGCCTATCTCACAGCCCTATCACAATTCTATGCTATGGGTGCGGTGTTTCCTGAGGTTCATATCAACTTCTCCAGGTTCACTGGCCTCTAATTCACTGTCACGACAATTGTGATTCTATTTCTCTTTCCAGTTTAGTGCTCCCTGCCCCACTCTGACTTGTGGAATATGTTAGCAGCACAGAATTAGACCTGGAAGGGGCCAGAGGCCTCCTCATTTTACCAATGAAAAACTGAGGTCCAGGAAGGGGAGTTAACCTAGACTCATGGGGTCACAGGCTTATGACCTCAAAGATCTCAGAGGGCATCTAAACCAATCAAGTGGCACACGCTTTACAAATACCATCTCAGTTTACCCTTATAATCATACTGGGAAGTGGGTGCTATTAATGTCTCATTTCACAGGTGAGGAAATGGAGACAAACAGAGGTTAAGTGACTTGTCCAACATCACAAAACTTGTAAGTTTCTGAGGCTGGATTTGAATTTAGGTCTTCTTCACTCTTATACCATCTAGCTGCCTTGATAAAGGCATTTTATATCCCTAATACATAATAGTATTTTAAGTGAGAAACAAAGGTGAAATGAAGACATAGTTGACTTCAGAGACCTGGGTTTAAATCTGGCCTCAGACACTTCCTAGCTGTGTGATCCTGGACAAGTCTGGTCTCCAGCACATATTGGCTATGTAATGATGGATACATCATCCATCCTCTCAACTGTCTTTAAGCAACTCTGATAATTGTAGATGAGATGCTCCCCTCCTGTTGGAGTTTCCCATAAGTCATCAAATCAGAAATCCTGTCAAAATAAGGCTTCCTCAAAGGTTCCAAGGAGGCTCAACTGGGATGACATCCATAATGTATTTTATTAATCTGTTAAAGCCATAGAAATGGCAACTATTGTTAATGGTATGACATATCCTCTCTTTACTGATTCTATTCCTCTCAAATAAGATACACCATCCATTTCTCTCTCTCTCTCTCTCTCTCTTTCTCTCTCTATGACCTAATACTTAACCCAAATTTTACAATAAGGTAATGTAAACATCCCATAAAAGAAGAGGAAAACAATCAGACCTCTTCTCTGGTATGAAGGGAGGGTCAAAAAATTTTACACAGATTTTCTAGATTGGGAGGGTGCTGTGCCCCAAACCCCTACAATGTGGAAGAAATACCTGTATTTATAAAATGACCACTATGTGTTGGGCACTGTGCTAGGAGCTGGAGACAAAAATACAAAGGATGAAACCAGCCCTATTCACAAGCAGCTGACATTCTAAAAGAGGAAGCAATGAATACAGATAAAAGCATATACGGAATGAATATAAAAAGAAAACATTAATTAGTACAAGGTAGTTTGAGAGGGAGGGCCCTAGCAATTTAGGAAATCGGGAAAGGCTCCATGTCTTCTGATAGGGCTTGAACTGTCTTTTTTTTTTTTTAACCCTTACTTTCTATCTCAGAATTGATACCAAGTATTAGTTCCAAGGCAGAAGAGCAGTAAGGGCTAGGTGATTAGGGTTAAGTGACTTGCTCAGGGTTATACAGCGAAGAAGTGTCTGAGGTCATATTTGAACTCTGGTCCTCCTGTCTCCAGTCCTGGCACCTTCACCGAGCCACCGAGCTCCTAGGAAGCAGTAGGAAGAGAGGGATTCCATAAAGCAGAGAGAAAGAAGAATTATATTCCAGAAACAGGGGACAGCTAGAACAAACATGGAGAAGGGGGAGTTGGAGTATTCAATTTTAGTTCAGTTTGGCTGGATCATAAAGTGGAAGGGGATGGAATGATGTCTGTTGAGATTGGAAAATGGAAAGGCTGTGATGGGCTTTAAAACTAAACAGAGGAGTTTGTACTTCATTCTAGAGGTAGTAGAGAGCCACTGAAGTTCATTGAGTAAGAGTGGTCAGATCCATGCTTAAGGATAATTACTTTGGCAGCAATGTTGAGATTGTTAGGTGGAGAGTCTCGAGGCATGGCCTAATTAGAAACTGTTGCATTTAATCCAGGTAAGAGATGATGAGGTCCTGAAACAAGGAATGGGGAGAAGAGGTCAAATAGGAGAGATGTGAATATATAAATGGCAAGAATTGTCAATGTGGTGACTACCTGTGGTAAGAGAGAGTAAGGAGTCCAGAGTAAGGCCAAAATAACAAAGCTGAGAGCCTGGAAGAACGGTGGTGCCCTCAGCAGAATCAGAGAAGTTTAGAAGAGTGGAGGGTTGTAGTTATTGTGGTTGCTGAGGGGAGGGAGATAAGGAGTTCAGTTTTGGACATGTTGAGTTTGACACATCTCAGGTATTTGCAGTTGGAAATACCCATTAGGCAATTGGAGAAATCAGGACCTATAGATCTAGGAGTCATCTGTGTCAACATGATGTTCCACTCATGGAGAACAATAAGGTTCCAAAGAGAGAGAACAGAAGTCAAGAAAACTAGGACAAAATTTGAGGAAGACTCATTGTTAAGCTAGGTAATGTGCAGAATGAGCCAGGAAAGGAGATGCCAAAGGGGCAGTCAAATAGGCAGAAGAGAAACTGGAAGAGAGCAGTCATGAAAACCCAGAGAGAGAGAGTATTCAGGACTACAGCAATAAGAATAAAGTGCATATAGATCTGGAAGACATTAGAACAGATTATAATTAAACCTATGGAGCTAATGAGGTTACTGAGAGGTCCTAGAGGGAGAAGAGAAGAGGATGGAGCCTTGTATACACTCTGTCCTGGATGATATCATCCCTTGAGACACTGGGAATCCCGACTGATATTCCTTGAAGGACAAGAAATTCTTTCCTTCTTGTGGTACAGTGGAAAGAGCCCTGGCTTGGGAGTCACTACTCCTGGGCTCAAATCCTGCCTCTGATTCCATGCAGGTGGGAATATATTACCTCTTTCTTTCTCTTTCCTCTTGAAATGACTCTACATATAATTCTCATTGACTTGTGTTTTCCTTTCCATAAAATAGAACCTCCTGACCATTTCATTTTTATCTTGGCATCTTCAAACTTTTTGTACCTAGTAGGAACTGAAAAAATGTCCCCTGTAGTGGTTTGGAAGGGAAGTTACACTTCCTCTACCTATGCCCTGGCCCATGTGGGTAGGATGCCTTCCAGGCTAGTACCTCTCCCCTCCTTCCTTCCAATGGCTGTGTTTACTAAACAAAAAGGCAGGTGGCATGTCTGGAAATAAAGGGGCAGGTGGACGGGGAGTTATGCCTCATTTCTGTCCTCAACCATTCTGTATTTATTTTCATGAAACAAGTAGTCTGGTCACACTAAGCTTGCTTTGTGGATGTGCTGGTACAATATGTATATTTTTTTATATTCGAGGGTATTGTTCAAGATTGTCTGTTGAACCCCAATGAAAGTCTGCCTTTGGCTTTTGTTTTGCTTTGTTTTCTGTTAATGAATGGCAATAGGTAGACTAGATCTGGTAGATACAATCAGCACACATCTTTATTAAGTGCTTACTATGTGCCAGGTATTATGGATACAAAAACCAAAAATGAAAACGATCAGGGTAGATCAGTGCTCATCTCATCCACCAGTCTCCTGGAGTAGTGGGGAGAAGGGAAGAGCTTATCCCAGCACTCTCTGCAATACTTTTTAGTGACTAGGAGCATTACCATTTATTCATTTGCCCTATGGCTAACGATTTCCACTACCTTTTCTTCCCCTGCTGTTCATTCATTTCTATCATGTCTGCCTTTTCATTACCTTATTTGGTTTTTTGGGGGCAAAGATACTGGAGTGCCATTTCTTTCTCTAGCTCATTTGACAGTTGGGGAAATTGAGGCAAATAGGGTTAAGTGATTTGCTTAGGGTCACACAGCTAGTAAGATCTGAGGCTAGATTTGAACTCAGGAAGGTGTCTTCCTGACTCCAGTCCTGGCACTCTAACTACTGTGCCAGCACCTACTCTGAGAATTTTCATTACATAGAGAATAAACTATCCTTTGTCCTAGATCTCTTTATCTCACATACTCCATCCATCTGAGACCTGACTTCCCCATGTCTGTACCACATGGGCATTCCCAGTCACCCTCTCACATACTGGGTATACCTTCTCTCCCTTCCCTGGATATTCTGGTCCCTAAAGAAGGAGTCAGATACTCCTTACTTTGCACTTCCAGACTCTTTATCACATCACTCAGCAACTTTTCCACCTTTGAAGTCTACATCATCCAAAACATTCCAGCCAGCCCTCATTACTGTGGCTTTATTATCCTTGTCCTCAGACTGTACTCAATCCTTTCTCAAAGAGTCTGCATTGGGCTCACTCTCTTCTGCCCAACTTTTGCCTTTATACCAAGGGATTTTAGTGTTGACACTGATCGGCTTTTGAACCCCACAATCCCTCAATTCTTCAGCTTCCTTAAGGACTTCCCAGGACTTGTATCTTCACTCTACTTCAGCCATAGTTTGAGAAGTAAACTCATTAGATCTCACCATTGCTCCCACATATATTATTTCCATAAGTAAATGAAATTCTGACATTTCTCTATCTTTCTTTAAACTCTTATCATTCCTAATACATACATATATAACCCAGATTGAATTGCTTGTCAGCTCTGAGAGGAGAGGGAAGAAGGGAGGAAGACAAAATGGATCTTATAACTTTGGAAAATACATTAAATTAAAAAAAACTCTTATCATTCCGTTTCTCTCATCCATTTTGTCTCATATTTGTCTTAAATTTGTTCTTCACCTTCATCAAGACTTCCAATCTCTCTACCTCTTGGTACCCTTTTTTACATTTTTAAACGTTTCCCTTCCATCTTAGAAAGTATACTGTAGATTGATTCCAAGGCAAAAGAGAAATAAAGGTTAGGCAATGGAGATTAAGTGGCTTGCCCAGGGTCATACAATTAGGAAGTGTCTGAGGCCAAATTTGAACCAGGGCCTCCTGACTCTCCATGAGCAACCGACCTGCCCCCAACTTAGTGCCTTTTAAAACCATTACTTTGCACTGACTATACTTTTGTCCCTTTCTGGTTTCAACCCAATGGTAGCCATTTTATTTCTATACTGTCCTCTAATCTCAAATATCTTTCCTCCTTGTACTTGTAAGCAATGATGAGATTTAGCCTGTGATTATCCCTTGCAAGACCTGTCATATTCATTGCTTCTACTTCTTCTGTTCTCACTCTATATGACCTTTTGTAATCTGGCTTTCAATACTATATCACTCAGCTGAAACTGCCCTTTCCAACCTTACCAAAGATCTCTCAATTGCCCTATCTAATTGTCTTTTCTCAGTCCTTATCCTGTATTCCCTTATTGGCCGCATTTGGCACTCTTGCCTGGATATTCTGCTATCTGAGTTTTCATGATATTGCTTTCTCCTCATTTACCTTCTTACCTGTCTGATGACTTCTTCTTGATCTCCTTTACTGGCTTCTCAGCTATACTGCCTTCCATAACTATGGGTCTTCCCCAAGTTTTATCCTAGGTCCTCTCCTCTTTCCCTTCCATTCTCTCTCTTACTAACTTCATCCACTTCCATGGTTTTAATCATCACAAAAAATCTGCACAAATGACTCCAGATCTCTATATCCAGCCTCAGTCTCTTTTCTTAGCCTCGGTTTCTTCTCTGAGCTTTAGTCTGAGATCAATAATTGTCCCCTGGATTCTTCAAAATAGATATCCTACTTCCCAGCTGTGTGACCCTGGGCAAGTCACTTGACCCCCATTGCCTACCCTTACCACTCTTCCACCTATAAGTCAATACACAGAAGTTAAGGGTTTAAAATTTAAAAAAAAAATAGATATACTAAAGCCATGTTGGAAAACCTATGGTACACATGCTGGGGCAGGGGGGCTGCTCACCTCACCCTCTCCATGTACCTGAGGACATTTCTCATATGACCTATCCCTCTGCCCAGCAGCCCAATGGGAGGACTTCCTTCTTACCCTATCTGGGGTAAGAAGGGGTAGCTTACATGCACATGAGGTTTGCAGTTTAGGCACTCAGTCTCTAAAAGGTTCACCATCACTATTCTAGAGTCACATGAAGTTTAGTATTTCCAAAACTGAACTAACGAGCTCTCCCCCCACAATTTTCCTCTTTCTGTCAAAGGCATTGTCATCATTCCAGTCTCCCAGGCTTACAAATCCCTAGCATTATTCTTATCTCCTTCCTTTCCCTCCCCAAATCTTGCCATTTCTATCTTCACATCTCTTTTACTATCTGACTCTTCTCTCCACTCCCACTGCCTCCATAATAGTCCCTTATTACTTCTGTAATGCAAAAGATGCAAGAGAGGCTTTTGCTCTTGCAGGGGCCAACTGAAAACTTCTGGCAGTTAGAAGCCTTAGAATTCTGAGGAAAGTCAGTTGGTCCCTGAGGCTTGAACAGAGCAGAAGGACTAACTACAGCTCTGCTTGATTTTCCATTTTGCTTTGGCCTGTGCTTTGTCTCTAGACAATTTGAACCTAGCTAATTTCTCTGGACCTCTCCCTGACCTTCTCCATATTATTTCCATGTTTTCCCTGCCTGTTTTTCCTGGGGCTCTGGGAGGCAGGGTGGCTCTTGGGTTTTTAGTGAATAGACTTTGTGGGTTTAGTCTTCCCAAATAGGCAAGTAGGACATTCTTGAATTCAAAATATCCCTTTAGTATTTCCTCTACTTTAAGAATAGCCAAATCTTCCCTGACTGAGAGAAGCCAGTCCTTCTCTCAATCTAGCCCATTCCTGTGACCCTCCTCCATCTTGAGTTTCTCCCTAGCGGCTGTCAGAAACCCCAAAACCATCTCTCCTTCCTGACCAACTCTGAACATTAATAAATCCCCTTGTTACCTAATCAAACCCTCTGGAGAATCATTGTGTTGAAGAATTAGGTAAGGGTTGAAGGGAAGGAATTATTCTCTTTTATTTTCTAAGGGAAACTGGAGGCATCCATCTTGGGAGGAGGTAGTTGCCCAACGCTTCCTCCTGAATCCCTTCAGTTTCACTGACAGGGAGGAATCTTGTGACTCCTCCTTTGAGGACTTGAGAAACTGACAAGAAAGCCCTCAAGTCAGATTTCAATCATTTCTGACTGTCCCTATTCCTTGTGTCTATAGAAGTACCTTTCATGCCTGGAAGGGTTCAGCCTATTTCCCCTCAGTATCCTCTGTCTCTAGCTTGGGTGTCTAATCTGTGTTAGCTGCCTCTCCTGAATACCTCACCCTGTACCCTTACCATCTAATTACCTCCTTGTCCATTCCTCCCTAAACTCAGCCATCCCTTTCATTCCTCTCCTATTACCTCAATCACCTCTACCCCTCCTTCATTCAGCAAGGGAAGGAGAGCACCCCCCCAAATTTTAGTGTACCCCTTTTTATCCATAACACTTCTTGTTAGGATTATTGCAACAGCCACCTCACTGGGCTCCTGGCTTCTGTGTCTCAGCCAGTCAGATGATAAGCATTTATTAAATGTCTACTAGGTACCAGGTACTATGTTAAGAGTTGATGATACAAAGAAAGGCAAAAAGACCAGTTCTGCCCTTAAGGAGTTCACAGTCTAATGGGGGAAACAACATGCAAACAAATATGTACAATGAAGTTGTTTATAGGATCATTGGGAAATAATTGACAGAGGAAAGGCATTAGAAATAAGAAGTGTTGGGAAAGGCTTCTGGTAGAAGGAGGAATTTTAGTTGAGACTTAAGGGAAACCAGGGAAGCCCAGAGACTGAGAAAAAGATGAGGAATATTCCAGGCATGTAGGATAGCTAGAGAAAATGCCCAGAGGCAAGAGATGAAATAGCTTGTTTGTAGAACAGCAAAGGGGTCTGTGGACTAGAAAAGGGCATGGTATAGGTTAGGGTATAAGACAAATAGAAAGGTAGGTGGTGGGCCTAGGTTTTGAAAGGCTTTGAATGCCAAACAGAGGTTTCTGTACTCCATCCTGGAGAGGACAGGGAGCCACTGGAATTTATGGACTGTGCGGGTGACACAGTAGGACACTGGTGTCAAAGTAATTTTCTTTGAGCACAGATTTAATCTTGTCACTTGATTTCTTCTAGAATAAAATATATACTCTTCTAGTTTTTAAAACCCTTTAGATTCTAAATGCCTCCTGATTAGAGACATGTAAATCAAAACAACTCAGAGGTACCACCTCACACCTAGAAGCCAATATGACAATAAAGGAAAATAATAAATGTTGGAGATGATGTGGCAAAATTGGGACACTAATACATTGCTGGTGGAGTTGTGAATTGATCCAATCGTGCTAGAAGGCAATTTGGAATTATGCCCAAAGGACTTTAAAAGAATGCATGCCCTTTGATCCAGTAATACCACTACTAGGTTTGTACCTCAAAGAGATAATAAAAAATAGTTGGACAAAAACATTCATATCTGCATTATTTGTGGTGGCAAAAAACTAGAAAATGAGGGGGTGTCCCTCAATTGGGGAATGGCTGAACAAATTGTGGTTTATGATGGTGATGAAATACTATTGTGCTATAAGGAATGATGAACTGCTTGATTTCAATATGAACTGGAAAGACTTCCATGAACTGATGAGTGAAATGAGCAGAACCAAGAGAACATTGTATAAAGAAACTGAAACATTGTGGAATTATTAAATGTAATCAAGTTTGCTACTAGCAGCAATGCAATGAACCAGGTCAATCCTGAGGAACTTATGAGAAAGAACATTATCCATATTCAGAGAAAGAACTGTGGGAGTAGAAATGTAGAAGATATGATTTATCACTTGTTTATATGAGTATATGATTTGGAGTTTGGGTTCTAAAATATTTTTACAAAAATGAATAATATAGAAACAGGCATCAAGTGATAACACATGTATAACCCAGTAGAATTGCTTGTCACCTCTGGGAAGGGGGAGGGAAAAGAGGAGGGAGAGAACATGAATCATATAAACATGGAAAAATATTTGAAAATAAATACATTTTTTAAAAAAATCCATCTAATCTATCTTCCCTGCCTAAATGGACATTAATTCTCCTTCCACACTCTGTGAAGGAGCCAAACCAACTCTCTTTCTTCCTCACACTAGATTTCCCATCCCTCAGTTTATACTGCGGTTACTCCAAATACATGGCATAACATTCCTTCCTGAGTCTCTCCTCCCAGAATCCCCTTCTTCCTTCAAGATGAAGCTCAAGTATCACCTCCTGCAGGAATCCTCTCTAGGTCTCCCAAATCTTAGTACTCTTTATCCCTGAACTCCTTGTATCAAATTGCCTTGTCCTTTGTATTTATTCACATCATATTTAAGCTGTGTATAGCCTTCTATGTCCTTGTCTCCCCCACTAGAATGTAATTTCCTTAAAGGTAGAGCTTTTTTGTCTTTCTATCTGTGTCCCCAAAGCCCATCATAGTGCCAAGCCCCCCATCTTCTCCTCAACTTGTGCTCTTATAGTAGCTTCAGTACAATGTTTGTCAGTTGCTAATTTAATTGGCTGAAGTATCTTACAAAGAAATAGATTGCAATGTAATAGGACATCTTTCTGAAGAATTCAAATTATTTTAATCTTTGTGACTAGAACTCTAAGAAGCATACCTATGAAATGGGCATAGTTTCTTCCTGTTTTTCTGTTTCTGTCTTTCTGCCTTTGTGTTTCTCTCTGTCTCGGTCTCTCTCCTTGTCTCTGTGTGTCTCTGTGTTTCATTGGTATAGGAAACTACTGGATGTGGAAACTCCTCCTACCAATACAGACTGGCATTTCTTCTTAGATCATTTGCTCAGGGTAACACAGCCAGCATGTGGTAGAAGGGGGCTTTACCCTATGTCCGCTTGGCTTTAAAGCCACCTTTCGTTCTCAATACCATGTTGCCTTGAAGTATCACCACCAACCTCCTAACAAATCAGAGCAAGTTGGGCAATAGCCTCAAGTCACTGCTTTGTGTTTGCAGAACTAGACCAAGGATGAGGATGAACTCATTCACTCCCTGCTTGATATTACAGTAATGATCATGATTCTGCCTTTTCATTGCGGTATCAGAGATTACACAATCTCCATTCACATGCCCAAAGGACTTAGCACTTAACAAAACCTTGTCCTGTGTTTCTTCATGTGTCTTGTCTTTCCAAATGGGCTGTAAGCTCCCTTGGTACAGAGATCATGTCTTTTACCTCTCCCCATCCTTCTCATTCTTCCAGTTTCAGTCCTAGAACTATCTCTTCCATGACTACTTCCTGACTACTGCAGCCTTCACTGATTTCATAGGATGATAGATCCAAGGCTGGAAGGGGCCTTGGAAGCCAGCTAGTCCAAGTTCTTTATTTTACAAATGAGGAAACTGAGGCCCTGAAAGTTTATGTGACATACAGGTTATAGATTTAGAGTGGGAAATGATCTCAAAGGTCAACTAGTCTAAACACTTTGGTTTGAAGGAACTCAGGCCCAAAGAGGTTAATTGACACAAGACCCATGGCCCTTGTCCCTGTAGGAGAATATTCATTAGAGGAAGAGTTTGAACTCAGGGTCTCTGGTTTCATAGTCAATACTATGGAGCTGTGCCATCTCCCATTTCTTAGAATTCCTGTAAAATGCACAATTAACACGTGATCAAAGATTATCCAGATCCTTAGCAGACAGTCCTACATGTCTCAGTCATAGCTATAATTAAAAGGATTATTATTCTATTAGCCCACCATACCACAGTTTAGAAAAGTTAACAGCAGAGTCTCTGGGAGTGATCTTCTATCCTCCCCATTCTGCTCTCAACCCTGTGGACACATGCTAGGTGAGGAGCTCTGAATCTGGTCCCATTCTTGTCCAAGATACATATCCTCTCCTCCCACATGGCTACATCCCTGACCCTCCCCACATCCCTTCTTCCTGAGCAGTGACCAGTCCTTCAGTAGTATAGAAGCTTTCTGGTGTCGTAAGGTTGGCTCCCTTCCTTTGGCCAATGATCCCCAATAGAGTCCTAAACAATCTCTCTTGCCCAATGTATAAATTCCTAGTTATAGTCCTCATATCTTTTATGTGTCTCTACCTAAAGTATAAGTTCCCTGAGAGCAAGTGTACTTCTTATCCATCCCCCATGGTGCCTAGTGTTGAGTACATTGAATGTTTCTATAGAATCCCCATTGGTTGGAAGTCAGCTGTATTTGTGGAAGGGGCACTGAGCTGAGGATAACAAACTGAGCCACCTAGCTGTCGCTAGCCTCAAATCTTGTTTCTGACACTTTCTAGCTGTGTGATCCTAGATAAGTCATTTAACCTTAGTGCCCTCAAGGACCTCATAAGTTCAGGGTAGATACCAGTAATAAAGGGAGTTTCTTCATCATAAGTTCCCTAAAATGATGAAATCATAGGTCCACTCAAAATAGTAATAATAAAATTATGAAAGATCTAGACTTGCTCATCTCTAGGTTTCGTCTTACTGTGACATAGTAGGATTCCTGGAGAACTCACTGCTTTTTTCTGATTAACTTCAGATCTGGCAGTGATCTTTAATGGGAGAAAAGGGCAGCACTCATTCATCTACTAGATGTTGGAGCAGGTCTCATTACTGATAATGTACAACCATTGGTTCTACAATAGAGGCTTGTTGATTGAACACATCCCAGTTATTTATACAGGAAACATTTAATCACTTTTTTTGAGTATCATATCTTCCCTCTGCTCTGTTCTATAATTACAGTGTGCCCTCAAACCACATTTTCTAGCATGGTCCTAAATTCAAGAAAGGTGATAACAAGGAAGGAAGGAAGACGTATACTTTCTCTTGTTGCTTTGTCAAAGGACTATCACATTTGTCTTAATAGTTGATCTATAAAATATGTGTCACTATACTCATAGATATTCATTCCAAGAAAGGACCTCCCTCTGGCTCATTTCCTCTTTGTTAAAAATATTTTCTCAATTCTTGGTAAAATTTTACTGTTAGACAATGACCAATAGGGAGATTTGTTGATCCTAGTTTTGGTGTTGGGAATCTCAGCCTCATGGAATTCCCCACTTCCTTTAAAGCTCAGCTCAAGCAGGACTTTCTTCATGTTGCCTTTCTTGCCTTTTCCCTCCAATTCCTAGTGCCCTCCCTAACCAAAATATCTTGTATTTAATTACCTTGAACACATATTGTATTTGCTTTATATTATTTCTGTATATTGGGCAGTTAGATGATACAGGGTATAGTATCAGGCCTCTTCCTGAGATCAAATCCAGCATCAGAGGGAAGGCAGAGCCAAGATGTCAGCTTAGTAGCCACAAAAGCAGGCTTCGTCACTTTGAGAATCCTCCCAAAGCAACCAAATTCATCATCAGATAGATATTTACTAGCTGTGTGACAAGTCATTTTCATTGGGAAACTCATTTAACTCTGTTTGCCTTAGTTTCCTCATCTGTAAAATGATTTGGAGAAGGAAATGGCAAACCACTCCAATACCTCTGCCAAGAAAATCCTAGATTGGGGTTAAGAAGAGTCATATGCAACTGAAAGAACTGGACAACAATATTCACTTATATGATTACATAGGAATATGTGGTCTCTCCCTATAGAACGTAAACTCCTTGTGGTTAGGGACTATTTAATTTTTTTGTCTTTGTATCCCCAGTGATTAGCACAGTAGTACATAGAAGATACTTGGGATTGATCCTATTAGAATTATTATTCCTATTTCACAGATAAAGAAATTATCACATACACACAAGACACCAATCCCAATTCCAGAAGCTAGTCTTTGGGGCTTACCCAGCTGTCTAATGTAGTTGATAATAGGTGGAAACTAATCTTGAAGAAGTTCATCTTTTTAACAGGAATGGAAAGAAAAAGAGAAAATTTAAAGCAAAAGACTATTTGGGAATTTTGAGGACAAGAGACTTTCCCAACGAAAGGCATTCAGTACTGAACTTCTCTTTGAAACTCTAGAAGCAAAGAGGGCCATTTTTACCCAATTCAAATTGAGTGCAGGGATATTTCTGGTGACACTTAGATGGTAAGTGACTCAAAGGAAAATCAAGCACCTACATCTGCCTAGAGATGAAATGTCTCTAAGTCCCTGATTCTCAGTCTAGCATCTCTAAGTGTCTACCACAGAGAAGGCAGAAACACTGAATCTTAACAGTGGAAAAAGCATTTGAGATCATCTAGTCCAGTCCAATCTTGGCATTTGACAAGAAATATTAAGCAATTCCAGGAATTTTCCACATTGATAGAATCACTGCTCCAGATTAAAGATAAATTAGCATAGGATAAACAATTATAGAAATAAGGGGGATCATCTTCCCTTGGAAAGTTTTTTCTCTTTTGCCAACAGCATACTTCATAAGGGAGTAGTTGGCTCAGAACAGTGATGGTGAAACTATGGCACGGGTGCCAAAGATGGCACACAGAGCACTCTCTGTGGGCACATGACTGCCTATCCCCCCCACGCTACCCCCAGTCCCTTACTAGAATAGCAGAGGGACTTGGGCAGAGCTGCTCCCTTCGCCACCTTCACTGTGTCTGATGACATTCTTTCCCATCCCCTACCCCTCTGCCCAGCAGCCCAATGGGAATACTTCCTCCCTCCCCTGTGTGGGGTAAGGGTGGGGACAGGATGCACTTGACACTCAATGGGAGTGAGGGGAACAGCACACCATCCTTTGAAGGAGGCAGGCACAGTACTTGGTCTGGGGGTAGTGGTGTTGGAATGGGAGTGGGGCCTGGCACTCAGTCTCTAAAAGGTTCACCATCACTGGCCTAGAACCATTCCCTCTTCCTTTTATGAATGTGAAGCTTCCCTAGCAATTTATTCCCCTCTTCAGTGGTTTGCCTTCTCTTTTTCAAACAACTCATTCTTCCCCACAAAAAAAGTGGAAGCTTGCTTTTCAGTCAAATGAGGGAAAATGCCACCACCAGGGACAAAAATGGAAAGGAAGGAAAATACCCTTGCTCCCTCATAGTTTGCCATTTTAACCAGCTCATGGTTTATTTCCAGAGGCATCTAAATCAAGAATTAATTGCCAGGGAGGCAGCTGGGTAGCTCAGTGGATTAAGAGTCAGGCCTAGAGACAGGAAGTCCTAGGTTCAAAGCCGGCCTCAGACACTTCCCAGCTGTGTGACCCTGGGCAAGTCACTTGACCCCCATCGCCCACCCTTACCACTCTTCCACAAAGGAGCCAATACACAGAAGTTAAGGGTTTAAAAAAAAAAAAGAATTAATTGCCAGAAAAGAATTGTAAATTGAGAGGATGCTCATCATTTGGGGGGATGGCTGAACAAATGGTGATATATGATCATGATGGAATGCTATTGTGCTATAAGAAATGATGAGCAGGATACTTTCAGAAAAACCTGGAAAGACTTGCATGAACTCATACAAAGTAAAGAGAGCAGAGCCAGGACATTGTTGTATACAATAACAACAACTATCACAATGATCAAAAACTGAGAAAGATTTAGCTTCTCTGGTCAATACAATGATCCACGATAATTTCAAAGTTTCTAAGATTTTAAAAATGTTCTCCACCTCCAGGGAGAGAGTGATGAACTCTGAGTACAGATTGAAGCAGACTTTTCATTTTCTTTATTTTTCATGTTTGCACATGTGTGTTTTCTTTTGTAATGTCGCTAACATGGAAACATGTCTCATATGACCCACATATATGATTAATATTATATTGCTTGCCTTCTCAAGGAGTGGGGGAGGAGTAGAAGGAGGAAGGGAAGGAGGTAATACAGAACACAAAATCCTAAAAAAAATTAATGTTTAATGTTTTGAAAAATGCAATTGGGAGGTATTTAATTAAATACAAATAAAATTATTTTAAAAATAATGAATTGACAAACTTATACAGTCCAGTATCTGTTTTTCCCCTTTGCCCAACTCTTAAAGGCTCTAAGCTTCTAGATGAATTTTGATTGATGATGGTCTTGTGACTCCAAATAGACAGAGCTTTCTGTCTCTCCCATCTCATTTTGGTTGATATTCTTACAGCAATTAAAAGCTTAGAGACAAATGTTTGCATTTGTTAAAATGGAAAAATGGTTCTTTTTGGAAAGAAAAACAATTTGGTAAGTAAGATAAGGAAGCCCATTTTCACAGGATTTCGGGATTGGAAGAGAACTTGGGGATTGGAAGAGAACTTGGGGATCACATAATTCAACCTATACTTGAACTATAAATTTCTGTACCACACACGCAGTTGGTGTCTATCCAGGCTTTGCTTAAATACCTTCAAGGGAAGAGAGTCCACAACCACCTGAGGCACATCATTTTTCCTTAGGACAATTTTGTCAAATTTTTCTAACAATGCTTCCTTGTTGCTGACACCCATTTGTTTCTGATTCTGCTCTCTGAGACCACAGAGAAAAGCTTAATCCCTCTTTCCTCTGAGGGTCCTCCAAATACTTAAAGATAGACAATTATCACAGTCATCATCTCTTCAGTCTGAACATCCCTATTTTCTACATCATATATTACAGGGCTCTCAAGGCTCTTCTTCATGTTCACTATCTTCTCTCTCTCTCTCTCTCTCTCTCTCTCTCTCTCTCTCTCTCTCTCTCACTGTCTCTCTCTCTGTCTCTTCCTCTGTTTCTCTGTCTCTTTCCTCTCTATAAATATATATATGTAATATATGCATTTATTTTTCCTTTCCAAATCTAGAATTGGATGCAGTCTTTTGGATAAGGTTTAATAAGCGTGGCAGAGCACAGAGGCCTCACCTCCTTTCCCCCAAAATCCTGCCACTCAAGATTGCAGCTGCTATTTCTGTTTTAACAGTTGCCAAATCATAATATGATTAGAAATTCCTTTCTTGCTACCCCACAACTTAACTTCCTCTTTTCAACCCCTTTCTACTTGACTCCCTTCCTACCCACTTCCATCCCTGGCCAAATAGCTTCCTTTTGACAACTTGTTTGGGGAAGATTCATGAATCATTGCATCTGATGGTTTTCAGTTAGATGTCAGTCACATTCCTCTAGGCAAGAAACCCTGAAGGTCCCTTTGATTCCTCCCTTCTTTCAAACACTGGAATCATAAGATTTTGTAAGAATTTAAATTTAGGTTTTATACTAAATATGAGAATTCTAAAGTTATATTGTGGTCACTGATTTAAAAATATTATAGCTTAAGTCAAAATGACTTTTATTTACAGAGGTAGAAAGAGTGAAAGTGGAAAAATGTAGAAAAAGAGACAGAAGGTTCAAGTCCAATCTGGTTGCCAAATAAAATGTAAGGGTAAAGGAAGGTAGATAGGAGGAAAGATGGATGGGAGAAAGGAGAGAGGAAGGCAGAGGAAGGGAAAAGAAGGTAGCAACTTGGGGTTTAGAATAGCTAGGTTTTATTTAAATTAGAAAAGGGAAGGTCTAGGGAAAACTAGGAGGTAGATAGAAGGGAAAAAAGGCACCAAGAGAGAGACTAGCAGAGAGCTCTGCAGGGTTCAGGGTAAAGAGCATCAGCCAGCCTCAGGGCTTGAGAGACCTAAAAGGTGCCCAAACTCTCTCTCTTATACTTTCTCCAACACCTGGGAGGTGTTGGGGGAAGTTGTAGCAGGGAGGAGAGTAATTTTAAATGACACACTACAAATACCCTAAGTTTAATCCTAATGTCTCCAGACTGCAAATGTGAATCTGAAAGCGAATCTCACCAGAATCCAAAGTCCTAACTAGGAAGCCAAAATCCAAAATCTGAAGAACTAGGAGACAATGAAGAATCTACAGAGAACCTTCAGTGTGCACGAGGGTAAGACCACCAAGAATCTCACCAGAACTCATGCTGAAGGGAGTGTCCCACAGAAGCACCAATGAGCAGAGTGTCTCCTCACCAAAGAACCAAGGAAGGAATCATTCCGCTCACCACCACAAGCCAACAAGCCAATACAGGATCCAGGGAAAGAGTCTCCTCCTCTAGCCCCACTCACCTTCACAGAGAGTGAAGAGAAAAACTCACTGAATCCTCCAGCTGGCCTTTTTAAAGCAGTTTTCTCAATATCACTTTTGTTGCTCCCCCACTTTCTGGGAACCAATCACAGTATTTCAATTTTCCTAGCACTGCCCAAGGGGGGCCAGCGACCTTTGGAGGTGTGAGCTTACTCTAGTAAGTGACTTGCAACTCTCTTACTTAGTGTCAAGTAGGGGTACTTTAAGTTCTTGATTTGATGAGCTAAAAATAGGCAAGGGGAGAGTTAATCCTATCTTCACAATTTCCATCACCAGCTATTGTCATTCTCCATTAAAAATATCTTTTGAATTAACTTCTTATTTCTATTATTCTTTACTCTGACTCCACTGTTGCCCAAGCAGGTCCTTATTACTCCACATGATTACTGAAACATACTCTTAACTAGTCCTCTTACCCACATCCTACTTTACCAGCACAATCAAGTGTCTGTCCATCCCTGTGAAATCACTTTAATTCATATGATGTAACTCTACCAAACTATTCTTCCTGTGATATTGCTTTCATCATGTTGCATCATGTTCCCATTTTTGCATTTTACATTTCCCCTCTTTCCCCTCCCCCATTTCCCCTTTTTATTGTAGCATGACCAAGTTCAAACGTCTGATTTTTATCTCATGCATTCTTCCTTATTCCTCAACATACACTCTCTTCTCCAGATAGTACAAGTTCCTTAGAGCCTCTTGAGATTCTTTTCTAATCAAGCACTTCTATGCAGTGGGTATCATTAAAGAAATGTTACAGACTATGCCTATAGCACAATTCATTGGAATTCACTGAAGTATTGTTCAATAAAACAATGATAATAAAATTTCCTATATTTAAGAATCTCTATTCTAACAGGACAGCTCAGAATTCTTTGACAGCACCATTTCATTATTCCTCATTCAAATTATTCTACTATTTACTTGGTGGACTGGACTGGGAAATTGAAGTACCACTTAAAATGAGTTCATAGTTACTGCCTGGTAAATGGCAGAACTAGGAACAGAACGGTTGGCAATAAGTGCAGGAACTGGCCCACAGGCACCAAACCATCTCTGCACTCTGCTAGAGCTGCCTAGAACAATCATTTGGATTAAGTATTTGTACCCAAATAGATGAAAATCCAATTAAAAAAAAAACAAGGGAAATATTGGGCACATGATCAGTAAGGGGAAGAGAATAAGCCAAAAAACTGAAGATTTGGTGCCAGAGATAGACATTAGTCCTTTAGAAAGCAGGAAGGCTATCACTCTCTGAGACAGAATAAAGAGTTGGTCAAGAAGAATCCCCAAGTGATAAATTTTCAAGCACTCAGTGGTCATCAATAAAGGGGCAGAAATGGTGACAGGGTGGATAGTTCTGACTATGATTATTGCAAAGAAAAATCAGCCCAAATGGGTCCCTCTAGAGACCAAGGGAAAATTCCTCAAGCATGCCTATAAACTAGCCGATAAACCCAAATGGTTAAGAAATCAGTGGCTTTAAGCACTGGGTATTTTATGTATTTGAATGTCCATTTGCATCGTCCTCTGTCTGCTCCAGTTACTTAGATTAATCTCCTATTTGCATGACTGTAATACCTTTTTCCCATAAGAGGAATATATTGCACCTGGAATAAACTTGGCCTCTCAGAAGACCATACACCATCAGTAACTGTCGACTTGTTTCTACCAAAGAAATGCGGGATGAAAGGCAATCCCAAAACTGCACCTTAGATAGCTTTCTAGATTTATTGCTTTCAGTTAATGAAAAATGTCTTCTCTGGATTGTGGCCACTTCATCAGGCTTTTGGCTGTTGATTTCCTTTTTTGTTTGTTTGTTTGTTTTTTTAAACCCTTAACTTCTGTGTATTGGCTTTTAGGTGGAAGAGTGGTAAGGGTGGGCAATGGGGGTCAAGTGACTTGCCCAGGGTCACACAGCTGGGAAGTGTCTGAGGCTGGATTTGAACCTAGGACCTCCCGTCTCTAGGCCTGACTCTCAATCCACTGAGCTACCAGCTGCCCCCTTTGGCTGTTGATTTCTGATTACAAGAGTCCTCACTTAAAAATTCATGAAAACTAGGTTATTTCTGATAAGTTTTACAATTCTTTAAAATTATCTTCAGAGAAAGGATCTACTTTTGTAGATTGAATTATGTTACAATAAAGAGTATTACAAGTAGGAAGTGAAACTCCAGCAAGAATAACATTTCTATTCTATATATTCCTAATAATTCTTGGAATTGCGCAGTGAGAACATTGAACTTGGGGTCCCAAGAGACCAGATTGGTACCCTAACAGAAGGCTCATCTATTTGAATGTGTCCACAGGAAGAATGAAGTGGCCACCATCCAGAGAAGACATTTTTCATTAACTGAAAGCAATAAATCTCTTTCTTTCTTTCTCTCTCTCTCTCTCTCTCTCTCTCTCTCTCTCTCTCTCTCTCTCTCTTTCTCTCTCCCCACACAAACACACATGCACACAAAAGAATGTATATAATAGTAGAAATAGTAGAAGCTATCAAGATATGCTTATCCTGCTCCTTCTTTCTGGATTTTTGATTTTCACTGTATCATGTATGGTGCTTTTACTGAAAAAAAAAATAATGAACCCTTCCTAGGTGTTTTTACTTCCACTCATTCTTGACCAAAGAGACCCTGGATGCTACCCATCTTTCTTTAAAAGCAGCATGGTATAAAAGTGCTGTGCTGATCCCATTATGGTGCCCTCCTCCCAAATACTCCCAGAGACCCACTTTGAGGGCTGCCAGAGGGCAGTGCCCCCAGGTAAGTTGTTTCCTCTCAGCATAAGGGAGATGACAGGACTATCCTTTTACTCTTTCCCATAGATGAGATGCCTTAGGCAGTGGGAATGAGGACAGGGCCTTATTAGCCTGGAGAATAGTTCTGGCCCATACACTGTGAAGGCAAAGCTTGGTGAGCCTGTAGAATTGCCTAAGGGAGCTCAAGCACTGAGGGACAATTCACCTTTACCCTGGGTCTATGACAGCTCCTTTTCATAGTTGTATCCAGTTTATTTTCATTAAACTGTAAGGAGTCTGACATCTAAGAAAGTTGTTGAATGCTGCCAACCCACGAGATCTGAGAACTGAAGCAAAGGATTTAGTCTACTCCCAGTTTCGGATTTGTGCCCCAGACAGCACTCCCAAAGCAATTCACTGCTCATCACTGTACTGTGTAGTGTTGGAGGTTGGTATGGGTGGGAAGGAGGAGAAGAAGGCCAGGTGGCTGGGGAAAGGTGATAATTTAATGTCTGTATGAAGGAAATCACTCAGAGGAAGGTAACAGAATTCTACAAAACCACCGTTATTCTTTGTATGCAATTTACATAGGTTGAGGGAGTCTCTCACTAGTATGGAGAGCTCAGCTCCATTTAAACATGCATCAACAAAAGAATGAACAACTTCATAAAGAAATCTGGAGAAATCACAGTAGTCTACAATACTAGGGATAGTTTGGGGTTCTCTGAGTTCCTTCCTTTTTTTTTTTTTATTTTTATTTAGAAAAAGTAAGTCATTCTCCCATCTCACACTCTCTCCCTTTGACTTGGCACAGGGAAAGTACACCAGCCCTCTTTGAGATGGGCACTTAAACTCTGCCCCAAATTTCTTAGGTCTCTAGGGTACTTTAAAATAAAACCATTCTCCCAAGGGAATAAGTACAACAGCCCTTTGAATCACAGGAAAACAGAGTCAACATCCACCTCCCAAGTTAAGTATGTTTCTTCCCCCCTATGAAGTTGTTCTTTCTTAGGATACATGATTTGAACTATAGTAACATTGAATCTATGGGATTACAACCCCAGATTTTTAACAGGGCTCCCTTATAGTCCATATTCAGGCTGGAGAAATCTTCAGAAAGAGAACTATGTATATTCATTACACTGGAAAAACCAAGTCAATATGAAAATCTATTGATGGACTCAAGCTGTATCCTTAAGGTAGGGCTCAGATGCTCTAATCAAATAATACAGAAGGAGACTTGTTGAAGAAAAGTTGTAGCTGCAACCCCCTTGTCCCTTCTTGATGAACTCCCCTGAAATAAACTGACAAAAGGTAGGCTTTCCTGCACCAGACCCATAGTATGGCCCCACCACCCCAACCCCACAGGAAATGGGGCAGAAAAGAATAAACTGTTGTAGTCATTTGAATCAATTGGACAGCCAAAATCTTTCACTCCCTGTGTATTCGTTTGTCATTGATGACTCTGCTATTTAAGAAGTGCTGCCTGATGATTGGTTCCTTCAGCCTGGGGAGTATCTGCTGAGGGTATAAACCTAGTAGTAGTTGTTGTGGTACATCCCCAGTTCCCTAACTATGATGCCTCTTTGAACTCATCATGGACTGTGAACATCCTTCAAGGCTCTTTTTCTGGATCCTTTTCTCTTCTTTAGCTATGTTATTGCTCAGTCATTTTTATTAGTTATTGCTCAGCTTTGCCTAACTCTTTGTGACCCCATATTGTCCCTGAAGTTTTCTTGGCAAAGATACTGGAGTGATTTGCCTTTTCCTTCTCCAGTGAATTCAGGAAAATGCAAGTTAAATGACTTGTCCAGGATCACATAGCTAGTGAGTGCTTGAGGCCTGATTTGAACTCAGGCCTATCTGACTCCCAACCCAGTGACCTATCCACTGAACCACTTAGCTGTCTGTCTCTAGCTACAGTCTCTCCTTTAATGAGAAACCAACCCATCAGCTCCCATGAGTAATGATAATTTCTATGTACTTAATACTCAAATCTACAGACCTAAACTAACTTTCTCTCCTGAACTCATATAACCAACTAGCTGCTAGTCAGCTCTACCTGGCTATCCCATAAGCATCTCAAATTCAACATATCCAAGCCAGAACTCATGATATTTCCCTTCTAAACTCATCCTTCCTCCAATCCTCCTTCCCCGATTTCTGTTGATGCCACTACATTTTTTCCAGTTGCCCAGGTTAGCAACTTTGGAATTGGGGCTTTTTTCAACCCTTCCTTCTCTCATAACCTCATATCCAATCATTTCCTAAATTACCTCCACAAAACCTCTCACATTTGCCCCTTGAACTCAAGCAGCCTCTACTCAATCCACAAGCCCTCCTAACTTCTCACCAGAACTCCTACAATAGCCTCTTACTTGTTCTGTCTACTTCTAGTCTCTTCTCTTTGCAGTCTTTCCTCCACACAGCTGCCAAAATGATATGTCTAAAACCCAGGTCTGACTGTTAACAATTCATCCCCCATTAAAAATCTTCCAGGCCTCCTGGGTATAATGTCACTTCCTTAGCCTAAATTCCAAGTGTCTACTTTTCCAGGTTTCATTCTATATTCTTGTCCAATTGGCCTGCTAAACTATTCCCCATACATGATATTCCCCTCCAAGCCTTTCCATAGGTGGACCTCAAATTTGGTACATACTCCATCCTCGTTTTCCTTTGGAGAATACTTGAGTTCCTTCAAAGAACATCTCACCAAAATTATTCCTTCTGCCCCCTTTATTAGCATTCTTTATCTTCTGTATATCACTTTTTGTATTATTTTGTATCTCTTTATCCTTGCTGTGTTTTACCTCAGTAGAGCAAAGGCATTTCGAAGACAGAGAAAATTTCATCGATGTATTTCCTGAGTAGCTAGCACAGTGGTTAGCACATAGTAGGTGCTTAATAAATATCGTTATGATTGTCGAGGGACTTGATAGAAATGATGTAATTTGTTAAGAAGAGTAAAGCAAAAAGCCCTAGGTGGTAGAGGAGCTTTAAACCTTCCCTTGGTATAAACAGGAAGTCATATAATACAACTAAACTTCCTGTAGAATCCCTTCAACCAATCACAATATGGTTCTTCAGGAAGACTAGCCTCCTGGTATCAATTGATTTAACTGATGTTATCTAAATCAATATTATTATAATATCAATGATGATCAATAACTGCATCTGACTATTAATATTGATGATGGTACTTAATTTCAGCCTCAGAGAATAAAGCTAGATCCCACTTTATCCCTTCAGATCCCCTAAAACTCCTTTGAAGCTTGGATATTTCCAGGCCAACCAACAAAAGTCAGTAACTGGTTTGAGTTTTACAAACAAAGATTTTACTTGAGGTAATCAAACAACAAGGGGAACTGAAAGAAGGGAAGAGGGTTTAGGAATCCCTAAATGAAATCTAATCTCAGTTCAAAGTATATAATTTAACAGCTTCAGAATGCTGATAGCTGAGTTGAGCCAGTCAGGCCCACTGGTTGGTTTGGTCTGCCTATAGACAAATTAGATTGCAGCTTGATTGAAGATAAATAGATGGATAAATCTTCTGTAGCAATTTGTTGAATAGTGTTAATTGACCCTAAAGCTCAGTAGTGATCCTGTAACTTTCAGGTATGCTGGTTGATATTTAGCTAGAGCAATAAATTGTGGAGAGAAAGGTTTGATCCCAACCACCCTGGATTCCTGGCTCCAGAATGAGTCAGTGGGTCCAGTTTCTCTCTCCCTTCTATAGGGCACAGCCCAACTGATGATTGGTCTCATGCCCTAGCATGGAGTCAGGAATCTCCCAAGATTCCAAGTGTCCAATTGGAGACCCTGCCCAAAGACATGGCTTCTTGTGTAAATCTTTGCAAAACTTAATAAATATAGAACTGGAATGATCACATGGATCCCATAAACCGGGAATTTTTAGTGTCTGATGTTATTTCCTCCATTCTACATTATCCTATCTCCACTTTACGACTGTCTCTTTCTCAAATTGGGTCAGATATATCCTTGTTTGGTGCTCTTTGGGCCACCTCCAAGTACATATCCCTACTCCTCTACATGTGAAATAGTTTGACCCTCCTTGGACTAAGATACACCTTTTCTGTCTCTTCCTGCTGAGGCACAATTCAGAGCCTTCCTTCACTAGCAAGTCTTTCCAGGAGACTTCTGTACTTCTCCAAAGTATGCAAGTGAAGCCCAGAGTCCCTGGCCCTCTTTCATCTCTTCTTTATTCCTCTTTTCCCTAGTTATCCAATCAGCCTGCCTTCTCTGGAATGCATTTTTTCCTGTTTGTGCAATGGCTATGGTACAGAGGGCTATTTTTTCATTTTTTATGTTTTCACCGGATCTAAGATTTCATCATCATTCATATGTTCTCATTGTGGAACTTCTTCAGTACAGTACAGATCAGAAAGCATTAGCTGCTAAGGGCTTTGAGAGCTTAAGCTACCTGCCCTGAGCCATATAACCAGGATGTGTTCAAGGTAAGGACTCAAGCTTCAGTCTTCCTGACTCTAAGATGGACCATACCAGGCTGCCTCTCAATAGATTTAGATTTGTATTAATAGATGTGGAGGTATAGTGGTGTCCTAAAGGGATATACCTTTGTGGGGAGGGGACATTCTTAAGCTAAGTGATTCACATCTAGGCATCCAGAGCCCAAAGTGGGTAGGATCTGGTCTGCCCTCAAATTTCGTTCATGAGACAGTTCACTAAGCCCCATAACAATTCCTATGTAGGAATGATTTTTGTCTATGGGGTTTAGAATATGTCCAGCAGGGATCTTTTCTGAATTAGATTACAAGATCTCTGGGAAAGGGAAGGGCTACGCCTGCTTTCAGCTTTGAATTTTAACCCCTTACAAAGAACAAACAACAAAAAACTACAATAACTTAAGTAGTTAACATCAAAGTTTCCTAGTAGTACAAAGTAGATGGCCACAGAGAATCTAACCTTTAAGGAAATGTTAACCAAGGAAGCCAAATAGGTTGTTGCATCCTAGAAGAGGCTGAAAGCTGTTAGCTGGGGGAAAAGGGCATCTCCTGCACTGTGGTATATAGCCTATAGTGTTTTAACACTGTCTAAGTGTGTGCCTTCAGGACGGTTTTATAAGGGAAGCCAGGCTGCTTAAATAAATGACACTTTAAAGGATTTTCTGGCTCCCTTCGGCCCAGATAGTAATGATTAAAGGGGAAAGCACAGGTGGGGGCAAACACTTATGCAAGCTGCTCAAAACCATTATTTGTTATTTGGTTGGGTTTGACTCTTATTGACCCCTTTTGGGGTTTTCTTGGCAAAGAAACTGTAGTGGTTTGCCATTTCCCTCTCCAGCTCATTTGACAGATGAGGAAACTGAGGCCAACAGGGTAAAGTGTCTTACCCAGGGTCACAAGGCTACAGACTGAGGACGTATTTGAACTCAGATCTTCCTGACTCCAGCTTTTAGGTGTACCAAAACCATATATTATCTGGACAAACCCGTTGGTTGTGGTGGCCTCTGGCTGGGCGTCCAAGCTAGCAGCCAGCAAAAGCCCAGGACTCCAGGGCTAGGGGCTGGGAGCGGCTTAAAGATCACTCCCCGCTTTCCCTCCTCTCAGTCCAGGAGCCCGCCTCTGATTGGATGATCTTCTTTTCAACTGATTTCAATCTGCTTGTCCTGCAGGGGGTGGGAAAGCAGCCGAGCAGCGTCTGGGGAAAGCCTCAGCCGAAGGCTTAAAACGTGGAAGTTTTTCTTGTTCTGGGATACTCTTCCTTGTGCCTGGACTGCCTCTGAGAGAGAGGGGAAGCCGATCTCCGATTAGGCAGTGCGGCCAGCCACGACAGCATTGGGTGAGTTATTTAGAGAAGGGCGAAAACTTTTCCCGATTTCTTCTTGGAACGGTGCTGGGGCTGGAAGAGCCTGGGGCCGCTTTGGGTCGCTTGAGGCTGGAAATAGCCTCAGGCGCGAAGAGGGAAGGGGCCCAATCCACTGGCTCCCTCTCTCCTGCCCCAGCGGCTCCCAAGGAAGACCTCCTGGGCTGGCCCTGGGAGCTACGGGGCGGTGGGTATCCCGCCCGTGCACCCAGGCTCCCTCACCTGGGGAGGCGAGCTTCTCGGGAAGGAAATGGCATTCTGCCTCTTCCGATCGTCTCTGTCCCTCGGCTTTTAACCCTTTGTGCTTTTCCTTGCACCCACCGGCCCTGGGGGTGCCGGGACCAAACTGAAGCCTGCCTCTGCTAAGTCCCCGCTGGGCTTGCCACACTACCCCTCCTACTTTGGTCCCCCCAATGTCGCCACCTCCTACCCCTCTACCCCCTCCCCTGGCCCTTCTCTGCCTCTTCTGCCGGCTCCCCTCGTCTCCAACTCACCTAATTCTCCTTACGCCGTTCTCTGCTTATTCCCCCTTCCCCCTCTCTTTCCAGCTTTCCACTCCCCACCCCCCAGATTCTCCAATTCTGGTTCCCTTCCCTCTCTCTCCAGCCCACGGCCCCTCGTTCTGGGAACTCCGGCGGCCCTAGCCCGTTCTCCCCTCGGCCTTTGGCTCAGTCAGTCCCGCTTCCCCCTTGAAGGTAAGGGCCAGGCGGGTAACTGGGATTCGGACCCTGCAGCCCGGGTCTAGGTAGCCTGGGCGGCGTCGGGAGGGCAGGAAAGGCTGTTACCGCCCAGAGCAGCCGCCTGGCTGGCTAACCTGGGCTGCTTGGAGAGAGAGTTTTGTGGGGATGAGCCCGGGAGAGGGGGCGGTTAAGGCTTAAAACGTGGATGGAGTTTTTTTGGGGTGGGGGGAAGGGTGGGGCTGCGGCCACTGCACAGTGTTTCTGCCCGCCTTCCCCTGGCCACTCACTACAGAGCTTGGCCGGGCAGGGTGGCCTTGCTCCTTGTTCCCCAACCTTGCCTGGCCTCCTTTTGTTTCGTCCTTCTGCCTCAGGCCCGGGCAGCTGCGACTGTCCATGGCTGAGCCGCTGACCTCCACCACCACTCTCGATCCCCGCGCAGGGCACGCCTGAGATTGGCCTGGCCCCTACTCAGAGGACTCCCCAGGCGTGAGCAGCCACCCTTAGATCCTAGTCCAAATTGGGAATCCCAACAGCCTTTGGGGTGGGGGACAACCTTGAGAGAAGAACGCAGCAGCCTCCTGCTCTAGCCCCAGTTTGCTTGAGCTCCAGGGTCCCAAGCCATCCCGCTTCTTTCCATGTCTCTGGTTTTCAGGAAAGAAGGGTTGTACAAATTCTCAGGAAGGAGATAGGGAAGCTCCCTCACCCCAATCTGGGTACTGATAAGGCATGTTGGAGAGGAGAACCAGTAGAACCAGGATAATGCAAAATAGAGAGCTCAGAGGGAGAAAAACCTTATCCTGGTGGGGGGCTCTCATCAAATATTCCTATATCAAGTGAGCTTTGAAGGTGTCTTGTTTCTTAGTACTTCATCCAGGCGACATGGCTTTTCAAGTCTGGGTTTAAGAACTGAGAGTTCTGAAGCAGCTAAGTGACTCAGTATATAGAAAGCCAGGGCTGTAGTTCAAATTTGGCCTCAGACACTTCCTAGCTGTGTGACCCTGGGCAAGTCACTTAATCTCAATCCCCTAATCCATTCCATTCTTTTGCCTTGGAACAGATGATCAGTTCTAAGGCAGAAGGTAAGGGTTTAAAGAAAAATGAATTAGGTTCTCTTGTTTGAGAAGCACCTTTTGTGTCTTCTAGAGCTCCCTGACCAGTGTCAGGATGTCAGTATTCTAATTACTGCCTGACTTTGAGCCAAGATTTTATTTTGAAAATATCGTTCCTTTCTAAGATCCTCCCATTCATTAACTGTGAGGGATATGATGGGAGTGATACCCTAGAGAGTGTGATAAAAGGTACTTTTCTGAAATGGCATCCACGAATGGATAGAAGTTGGACTAATAGATCACAATTGGACTGGGAGGGGAGGGGGTGTACAACCAGCCACTGAAGGTCAATGTTCTGGGAGGAAATATGTGGCTGGTTTTCATCTTGTTAGCCTTTTGTCATAAGAAGAAAAAAGGGAAACCCTTTAAAAATAGGAAGAAAAATTTTAAAGGTGAAATATTTCCCTGCAATAATAATATCAATTCTAATGCAGTAGCATTAGCACAAAGTTGAAAAGAGCCCAGCATCTGGGCCAGAAGTGGCAATGCACTCAGATGTATTCCTTGCAGAAGTTATTTTTTCATTATCTCTCTAAATATATCTGCCATAATTGAAGCATCAGTTTTTGAAAAGTCCCTAACTCTCTGGAATTCAAAGAAGTAGGTCGTCCCATCCGGGACAATAATACTTGTCAAAGGCAAACACCTTTTTTTTAAAAATGCATAGGTATTCTTGGTCACCATGAGAGTAACCAAATGTTAAAGATTTCTCTTCCTCTTCCTTCATCTCCCTTGTTTCCATCCAGAATGGTTCTCCAGGAAAATGAAAAATGTGTTTAATGTACTTTTCCTCAATTCCAGAGTTAATGATTGGATTTCTACCCCTCTGGGGTGGATCCTCACAGCCCTGATTTCACTTTTCCCTTCTGACTGATGTGGCGCCATTCTGAATTACTGACATTTACAAATAGCTTTTGATTGTGCTCCTCCAACCCACACCAGGCATTGTAGGGATTTCGAGTGTGAATTCCAGTACAGACCAGCCCTTCATGAGGTTAATAAACAACACAGATCTTAGAGATGACTCATTTCAACCTCCTCATTTTTCATATGAGGAAACTGAGGTCCAGATTGGTTGAAGTGACTTGCTGTCATACTGCTCCTCAGGAGCCAAGATTCTAACCTATTCCTTGCCTCCAAGTAAACTCTCCACTCCAGGATATTATTGCCTTCAGCAGAGATCCTTACATTTTTGTGTGTCCCTCCCTTTTGGCAGTCTGGTGAAAATCTGTGGATTCCTTCTCTTTGTTTTTGAATGAATAAAATAAAAGATTTAGGTTACAAAAGAAAGCAATTATATTAAATGTACAGTTACCAGAATTTTAAAAATTCATGGACTTCAGAAATAAATCTACACAGCCTTCCTTAGAGGTCTTTGGAGCCCAGGTGAAGATTGCCCTGACCTAGGAAAAAAGATGATTGGTCGCACGGTCAGGTGACCTACCCACCCTGAAGTTTCCTTATTTATACATAGGAAGTGCTAAAGATATGTTTGGAAGCACTTGAAAAAAAATAAGCTTTGCACAAATGTAAACTATAAAGGGTTATTTTTAGTTTGACCAAAAGTTAACAGTTATGAGGCTAGTAAGAAATATTCATGTTTTTCATTCATTCATTAAAGTGGGAAGTTAAAGTCCGAAGAATTGACTTAAAATTTTTTCTTAGCTAAAGTGAACAATATAAAATTTAAAATATGTTACTTGAAGTAAATTATGAACTTGGAGGTCATTAAGGACATCAGTGACCAACAAATAATGGGATTTTGCAAATGAAATCTCTCTAAACAAGCCTCTCGAATTAGGATTCCAAATGGAATATTTCTTAATACCTTAGTCCATTTAGTTCCATCTCATTTTTTTGCTGTCATCATTTTTGTTATGTTGTTGCCTACAGTATAAATTAAGTTCCTTATCCAGAAGATTCCAAAGAAGTTATATTTTCAACCTAAAACACATTCTGAATAAATAAAAATTACAATACTCTGTTAAGAAAGTCTTGTTAAAATGGTAATAGCTAGAATTATCTCACAGGATTATTGTGAGGATAAGAAATGCTCTCATTTTCTTTGACAACTTAATGTTGCTATTTTTATAGAAGAATAATGACTAACTTTCTAAAGTATAAATATACGAGCCTCTTCTCTCTTCTACTACTCTAGCTTGTGGGCTAGGAAATGGGTCACTTTTTAAAACAGGCTACCTTCACCTTGAGCACAGTCCTAACACTTGATTTTCAGAATAGAATGTGGGGGGGGGGCAGCTGGGTAGCTCAGTGGATTGAGAGTCAGGCCTAGAGACGGGAGGTCCTAGGGAGGTCCTAGGGAGGTCCTAGGTTCAAAGCCAGCCTCAGACACTTCCCAGCTATGTGACCCTGGGCAAGTCACTTGACCCTCATTGCCCACCCTTACCACTCTTCCACCTATGAGCCAATATACAGAAGTTAAGGGTTAAAAATTAAAAAAAAAAAAAAAGAATAAAAAAAAAAAAGAATAGAATGTGGGCCCTTTCTGGGGAACAATTGAACCATAACATAATAAAACATGGCAGGGAGAATTTGCTATAAAACTAACTGGCCCGTTGCCCATTCAAAGGAAAGAAAATACACACACTCGTATGATAATCTAGTGGATGCTGAGTGAATAGTTTTATATCTTGCTTTGGTCATACTCTATACTCAAATGGATTGGGATCATAATCCATCCAAACTGGCCCATTTTGTGTGCCTCTTTTGTCTCTTCACTTCCATAAACTCATCAAAGGGGACCACCCAAAGTCCTGAGGGATCTTCCATGCATTCTTATCACAAGTCCTCTCACCCCAAGTGACCCATCTCCTCTTTCCGTTACATTTCTTTGATGACATCTTGATGAATCCTGTTCTATGCAGCCTCTCATTGGTTGTATGTTACAATCTGCTCTACCCACCCTGCCCCTTTCTGTTGCCCTTTGTGGGATAGTCCTTGGTAATTCTTTGTAAAATGTGATAGAGGTAGTCAGAAAGGATAGAGGGGCAGAGATCATGGTGTCTGATCATGTCATTTTACAGATGGGAGAATAGAATCAGAAGCTGGGCTTCCTGTTTCCCAGGCTGGTACCCTGTGTACAAGATGCTATGTCCACCATATTTTGTGTTTCTTCTATAAAGCAGAGTACAGAATATGACAAGTCTGGCATTGAGAGCACTAGGCTGGGAATCAGGAAACCAGACTTTTATTCTACTCTCCCACAATTTTTCCATCAGTAAAATGTCCAGATTAGATTGTACAGTTTTGCCAGATGCCACATAATCCTGAAATTGTGATACATATATATATATGTATATATATATATAACATTATATATATGTATATATGTGTATATATATATATATATATTTTAAGCTTCTGCTTTGGGACACTGCACCTCTGTCACCTTTGAGCCACTAAACTTAATCTAGAACCTAAAGTTAGACATTCCTTTATTTCAGGAGTTTTTGTCATTCACCCCCTTTGGCACTCTGGTGAAACCTGTGGATTCTTGCTCAGAGTCAATGCATAAAATAAAGTACATAGAATTACAAAGGAAACCAATTATTTTGAAGTAGTTATGAAATTTTACATATTTAAAAAAAGTTTACAGACTTCCTATTAAGAACCTCTACTTTTCACTAAGGAATATTTGACTTATTAAAGCCTCACATGAAAATGAATTATGATACTCAAGTGAGATTTGAATTTTCAGTAATTTGGCAATCAGTTTCCAGCNTGTATATATATATATATATATATTTTTTAAGCTTCTGCTTTGGGACACTGCACCTCTGTCACCTTTGAGCCACTAAACTTAATCTAGAACCTAAAGTTAGACATTCCTTTATTTCAGGAGTTTTTGTCATTCACCCCCTTTGGCACTCTGGTGAAACCTGTGGATTCTTGCTCAGAGTCAATGCATAAAATAAAGTACATAGAATTACAAAGGAAACCAATTATTTTGAAGTAGTTATGAAATTTTACATATTTAAAAAAAGTTTACAGACTTCCTATTAAGAACCTCTACTTTTCACTAAGGAATATTTGACTTATTAAAGCCTCACATGAAAATGAATTATGATACTCAAGTGAGATTTGAATTTTCAGTAATTTGGCAATCAGTTTCCAGCTAGCCTAGTCTGCAAAAATCATTTGGGGGAGAAAAGAACCTTGTGACACTTGTAACCTAAAATGTTTTCATTCTGAAATGGAAAACTACACTAGGGGCATCTAAGATGTATCTGAGAATTTTAGCACTGAAATCATCCTGTCTTCGTGGCCATAGATTACCAAGGGTAGCTGGGTTAATGATGTGCTAAGGTCACACAACTACTCAAAGAGAACAGCGCTGACAAGCAGATCTCTGGACTCGTGGTTTTGAGTTCTTAGCACAAGACCATAAAAATCTCCATATTCTGTGCAAGCGAACTTTGACACCAGAACCAATTTTCTCTGGGCGAAAAACATCCTCTAAGTAAGCCAGTTGGTTGCAGGAGATTTAGACTCAAAGTGCTTGAGGGACTTGGTTGTTTCTTCCATAGATTTGCTTATTCACATTTATCAATGTGAAGCCTTTGATGTCTTCTACAGCTTTCACTGGTCTCTTATAACTCATGGATTTTATACATTGAAGTAAAACCAGCTGGAAGGTCTCAGGGTCTGTAGCTCTCTCAGGGTCTATTTCAACTTTATTAAAATTCTGCTTAAGTGCTTATTAGATTAATGTACTATTCAGTTATGTCACAAAGCCATATCTGTGAAAGATTACATGCATGTGAGATCAGCAAACTGGGTTGATTGTTTTAGATTCCAGTGACCCCACTAACATAATTAAAACAGAGATGGTTACAGAAGAAAAGGAAGAGGGTAGCTAGTGGCTTGGTAGATAGAGCGCCAGGCCCAGAGACAGGAGGTCCTGGGTTCAAATTTGACCTCAGAAACTTCCTAGCTGTGTGACCTTGGGCAAGTAAACCTCATTGCCTAACCATTATCACTCTTCTACCTTAGAACCAAAGTATTGATTCTAAGGTGGAAGGAAGGTAAGGATTTTAAAAAAGAAGAAAAGAAAATATCTTAATTTGGATATGTAGGTAGAATATACATGTGTCTGTGTGCCAACTATATTCAGATAATGAAGAAAAGGAAAAAGAATATTTCATTAGTGTTTGAGGCTATAAAATTGCTGAACTGACTTGACAGATTTGTAGAAGAAGGTCAAAGAAGCTCACATTGAACTTTTGGGGTAGAACTTCCTGGCATCGGGTCATAAAATGAACAGAGCATATTGTGTTGCTTCTTATTATCTCCATTGTGCATATGAAATATAAAAAAGGGAGAGAAAAAGCCATTTCAGAAGGCATCTCAGGGGCCACTATCCACTGGGTCAGGCTAGATGGGAAGCCCCCTTCTCCCCCCTGCCTCAATAAGTGGAAACATATTAAGCCTACCAGACTTAGAGCACTTGGAAGAACTGAAAAATTACCCTTTGCAGACAAAATGGAAACAAACAGTTCTTTACTTCACCAAAGCCACCAATGCCATTCTGGTATGCTAACAACCCTAAACATAATTATCAGTTATCTCCAAAATAAACTACCACATTAGGATTACTTGGGGTAGCCTCTAAGGCACCATTCCTAATTCTTTGATTATCCTACATTGTTAGGTATCTAATGGAATGATTCCTACAATCAGTATTTTGGGTAGCCTCATAGTCAGGTTTATTTAGTCTTTAACCACCCAAAGGAATTTAGGATTTCCTTATACTAGGCTGTAGCATCCACTGTCAACTACAGAAAAGCAGCCTAGAAAAAGGTCCTACTCTTTTGCATCGTTTTAGTGTTAAATTGAGAATAAAACCTTGATCAAATGACAAAATCTTAATGTATGGGTATGTGTAAAATACAGGTCGGTATAATTGATGTTAATGAGGCTGAATGGTTAAAGTGAATGGAATGTTAGGGATGAGCTGGTTTTTTTTTTTTAACCCTTACTTTCTGACAGTATCAATTCTAAGACAGAAAAGCAGCAGGGGCTAAGCAATTGGGGTTAAGTGACTTGCCCAGGGTCACACAGCTAGGAAGTATCTGAGGTGAGATTTGAACCCAAGACCCACCCACCCCCCACTCCTACTCCAGGCCTGGCACTCTAGCCACTGTGCTACCTAGCTGTTCTCCCCTTATGACTTATTAGGGGGGAGATTTGGGGCAGGAAGGGGAAGGGACTGGCTTTCCTAGAAGAGCTTAAGAAGGTCATGCCAAGGTAGAATGACATGGGGCAGGGGCAGAGTCTGGGTCCAGAAGATGAGCAGCCTCACCAAATTCTCAGACACTCAAAACTAGGTTGGCTATAAGGTGATACATTTTTCATTTAGATCAACAAGGCCCTACCTAACTGCCACTGAAGGACTATTGATCAAGATGAAATCACCAGTCCTTGAATATTACAGTAAGGCCAGGGAATGAAGATTTTAGGACTCATTATCTCTTCCTCCTTTTGGTATCCTTCATTTGGGGTATGGTACAACAAATATAATCACTTTTCTGTGGCTAGAGGGAAACCTTTTTTTCACTTTCCTGTTACATTTGGAAACAAAGGTGCTTCTACTGGGTGAAGGGAAAGGAAGTGGATTCATTAAGAATATGTATCCTAAAGCCAAGTCAAACTATCCAAGATAGACTTGTCCCTAAAAGTCCAACACCATTTGTGAAGTGCCCTGTAGAACCATGCCAAGATTCCATGGAACATGCTGAGGCCATCAACGGCCATTCCAGAGGTTGGTTCTTTTTCTCTGCTTTCCCCCAACTTACCAAATAGCTACTCCCCATGTCCTCACTCCTTAAAACATACTGTATTATGGGGCAGCTACCTACGTAGCACAGTGGATAGAGTGCCAGTCTGGAGGACCTAGGTTCAATTTGGTCTCAGATACTTTCTAGCTGTGTGATACTGAGCAAGTCACTTAATTCCCAATGACTTAACCCTTACCGTTCTTAGAGTTTATACTAAGACAGAAGGTAAGAGTTTAAAAAACAAAACAAAAAACCCAAAACACACTGTTTAATCTCCATTCTCCTTCTGCTTTCTGCTCTTCTCCCTTTTCTTCTCCATTTCTTGCTGTATCTTTGGCCATAGAGGAAAAGAGCCACCCCTCCTTTTGGGAAATGCCTTAACTGGACAGTTGAGAAACTCATGAAAGCTTTTTTTTTTTTTTTCACTCCTGAGGTGTGGGAGTGAAGTTTGAAAAAGGGCAGAGAGAGCAGCAAAAAAGTATGTGATCCCAGTAAGAGACCAGGACTGAAGAAAACCTAGGTGAGCCCAGATAAGCAGTGATCGATAGGCTTAGGACAATGGAAGAGGCTCTCTGCTTCCTTCCCTCATTTATGGAAATCTACTCAAGAGTTTCACCACTGCCCTGAATGGAAGGAAGGTCAGGGGGCAGAGATATGATGAAGAATTCCCATTTTAAACTGTGAACCTTGAGTCAGCAAGCTCTAGCTTATTAGTCCTGATTTCCTTTACAATTTCCCTCTTTAATACTGGTCTTTATTATAGACACTTCGTTTAATTAGGAATGGAAGGAAGGAAAAAATAGAGTGAGGGTGTAAATACCTGGAACATAGAAACAGAAAGAAGCTGTAACAGGCATCATATTTTCCCTAGTGTTCCTAGGCTGTATTAAAAACCTGCCTCTGCTGTAAGGCTAGAATGAATGAAGGGCAGGAACTTTGAATTGAGAGCAATTGGACTGCTGTGGAATGGAGAGCAAATGACATTACTTCATAGTCTGGCTTTTCTGCTATCCATGGATCTTGGTTTCAGTGATATGAGTATTCCTTCTAGCTGTGCAGATTGCTGTCCATCCACAGCTTCTCCTCTGTTTGACTCCTGTCTGTGTCATCTTACAAAGCCTCCAAAGGGCCCCTACCCAATGGGTTGTAGGCCTTACTCTGATCCTTTCTGAGGAGGACACTCAGCTAGTCAGGCTCTCCATCTCTTGGCTCTCTTTCTTGTTAGAACCACTACCCCACTCCTTTCTATTATTAGGTGATTCACAGCAAAGATCCTGGCGTGATTTGACATTTCCATCTCCAGCTCATTTTACAGATGAGGATACAAGGCCAACAGGGTTAAGTGACTTGTCCAGAGTCACACAGTTGGGAAGTATCTGAGGCTAGGTTTCAAGTTGGGAAGATACACACACATACACACACACACACACACTCACACACACACTCACACTCACACACTCTCACTCACTCACACAGTGTTTCCCCCATTCATTATTGAAGACATGCTACAGCCCGTTTGGAAAAGCTAAGTCACCACTCTATAACCAACTGTTCTTCTTCAATGACAGTGGCACCACTCCTGGATGCTAATATCCCAGGCCCTGATGTGCTGTACAAAGAAGTAGGAATGACCAAAAAGAAAACTTGGACCAGATCAAGCACACACAGAGGGAGTCTGTGCTGGAGGTGACACAATGTCAAGGGTGTTAAGAGATCCCTTTTCAAAATTTGAAAGGAGAAAATACCCAACGACCGGGAAAAAACACAGCCGGTATCGGGACCAGCCCATCTGCCTTTCTGATCGTATGTTTTTTTTTTCTTTCTTTATGCCTCTTCCCTTCCTAATTTCTTGTTGGTACTTGGGTGTTGTGGGTTGGGCTGTGAGTCTCTTAATTGCCTTTGGTGTGATCCTTTTTTCTGGTTCTTTGGAGACCATAGTGTCCTGGTTCAATAGAGAGTGCTAGAATAAAATTCATTTATTCTATTGCCCGGTGTCTGTACCCATCTGTTGTCCCTTGTTCTCCCCACCTTCTTCTAGTCTTATGTGTCTTTGAGATCTTTTAAAGTCCCTTTTTGATTGCTGGATAACATTGGTGGCGAATTTCATAGTGTACTGGCCCTGAAGCTCTTCCTTGCCCTTTAAGTCACTTCAAGATTGAATTCTTTTAAGGTCTTGTACTCATCACAACAATGTGTTTTTAAAAAGTGGGGGGTGGGGTGGGACCTTGGTAGCCGCTAGCAGCTTGAAAACATTAAAATTGCTATAGAATTTTCCTAGTCAGTCCTGAGCCCTGCCCTTCATCCTTCTATATCTCAGCCTGACTTCAAAGAGCTATGCCTCCCTTTGGGAGTCCTAACCCAAATCATATAAAGGCTCAGTCCACTTGTTTTTTCCTATGTAGATTTCTAGGCTGATGGCTTGAGGGACCATCGATCTCTGTATAATTCCATACCCAAACAAGCTACTGCCCTCCCCAATCCTGTTGTAAATAAAGGACACTTTTTGTTTTGTTTACCCTATACAAATCACTCTTCCTTCTAGCCAGGAATCCTGACTCCTTCCCCTTAAACCTGCACCCATTCCCAAATTCCAACATATTCCCAGTTTGGGAATGAACCAAGGGCAAATCTGAATGGAAAAGATCTCCCAAATCTATATAGTCTGAATGCTAAAGAGGAATGTACTCACTACTGGAGGGGCAGGAGGGGAGGAGGAAGAAGCAGGAAACATATAAATGAACTAGAGCAAGTAAGAATGGACATTCTATTTCTCATTATGCTTACTGATAGGATTGTTCTGAGTATTGTCTCTTTAGTTCTAGGGTAAAGGATTTAAATACTGTTTGATCAATCAAAAAGCATTTATAAAATATTTATAGTGTTCTGGGCACTAAGAAAAGCAAAACCAGTGCCTGCCTTCAAGGGGCTTATGTTCATTCAAATGGAGGAAAGAACACGTAAGTCCAAGTCAGAGAATCTGGATGGTAGCCTCAACAACTAAGCAGCTGGGGGGTGGGGACCAGAAAAGGTCTCCTGCTTGGCTGGATCTAAATCTGGAAGGAAGCCAAGGATTCTAAGAGGAAGAGGTGAGGAGGAAAACCTTTCCAGGCAAAGGTAGAGGGATGGGGAGTTTGTATAGAATAAACATCAACAACAAAAATATTCTGGTAAACATCACATCCTGGAAAGGTGTGTAGCTTTTGTACATTATTATTTGCCTACTAGGCCCTAAGTTGTGTTAGCCAGCCAACATCATACCTTTTGGTAAAATGAGAGCAGTTGGTTTATATAAGGAAGGGTAACCTAATATGAAGGCTAAAGAAAATGGGCGTAGGCTAAATTAGGTTACCCTTTAATTCAGTAGACATTCTTCTAGAGAATAGAAATCCTTCCTATCTGTCAGAAGATTATTAAATACTGTAAGAGTGGGAAGGAATATTATAGAATCCCCTTCCCAGGAAATTTTTTTTTATTATTTTAGCCGGAATGCTAAACTGCTTTAGATTGTTCAGGAATAAAAGTACATATTACCCTATGCTATACATATAATTTTATTTCAAAAATAAAATATATTAAGCCAAATAGAGGGGAAAAGATAATTGGTAACTCTTAGGTCCTGAATCAGGATGGTGACTAGGGAAAAATGAAGGACGTGTCAGAGATAGGGCAGGTAGAGTCAACATAACATGGCAGCTAATCAGAGATGGTGACGGTGGTGAAGAAGGAAGGTGCTGACTGGAAAGCTCCAGTGCCATCTTTTCAATTTAGAAAAATACTAAGTAGTGGTTTCCTGTAAGGCATGGTACTGGGCAC
The DNA here is from genome assembly GCF_016433145.1 of Gracilinanus agilis. Classification (NCBI taxonomy): domain Eukaryota; kingdom Metazoa; phylum Chordata; class Mammalia; order Didelphimorphia; family Didelphidae; genus Gracilinanus; species Gracilinanus agilis. Next base: position 683,102,863 of record NC_058132.1, read on the forward strand.
TAGAGGTACACCCCTCCACAACATGCCCCCCCCCAAGCCATTACTTTCTACTGAGGATATGATTAAAGTGATTTGAGGTGGATGTTGGTAGTAAGTGGGGAAAAAGAGTAACAGTACTCTAGGAAAATTTGGGATGAGAGGAAGAATACCTTGGAGATAAACTTCGAGGAGGAGTCATGAAGGATGTCTTAAATTTCATGCTAAGCAGTCTGTGTTATTTGAGGCAACAGGGAGCTGCTGAAAGTTTTGAACGGAATACTGGCATGGTCTGACCTATGTCTTAAATTATTTGGACTTTGTAGGTAAGACAAATGGGGAAACCTGTTAGACTGTTACAACAGGAGAAGTTACACTAGGAAAAGTTGGAAAGAGGAACAGGTTTTAGGAGAAAGTAGATGACTATTTCAGTTTTGGACATTTTTTTTCCCCTGTGGTGCCAGTAGCAGAATTGTAAATGAGATTTTTTTCCTACCTAGAGAAAGGAAGAAAAGGTGTCCTCTGAGTTTAGGGGTAGGGACAGTGGGAAGAGACAGAGACAGTTGTATAAGAGATGTGGGAAGAGAGAAGAACCCCCATGAAATGTCTGGTAGCTTCCTATTTTAATTCATTGTCTTTGTCAACTAAGTGCTATTTTTTTAATACCCTTCCCTTCTATTGTAAGCATCAATTCTAAGAGAGAAGAGTGGCTAGGGAATCAGGGTTAAGTGACTTGCTCAGGATTACATAGCTAGGAAGAATCTGAGACCAAATTTGAAACTACATGCTAATTAAGAGTACAGGTGGGCAGCTAGGTGGCTTAGTGGATAGAGAACACCAATTGCCTAGCCCTTATCACTTTTCTGCTTTGGAAGAGATACTTAGTATTGCTTCTAAGACAGAAAGTAAGGATTTCTAAAAAGAGTATAGATAGCTAGGTCCAGGAGTACCATGACCCATCCCTTCCATTATCACCATGCCTTCCCCCAAACAAAAGTGAACTTGGAGCACCCACTTCTCCCTGATGCTAATGGTCACCATTAGGGTTAGCCCAGGCAAAAGTTCACTTGCCTTGTCCTAGTATGGAACTAGCCATTAGGAAATCCAGATGGAAATCTTTGTTCAGTGGGCAGCTAGAGATGATATCAGGGAAGGATAAATAGGTTTGAGAGTCATTTACATAGAAAGGATAATTGAAGCTATGGGGATGGGATCTGATTATATTAAATGGAAAAAAAAGCACAAAATAAAATAAATCCTAGGTCTGCTCGCTCACTGTGTCAATAACATAAAATGGAAAAAGCTTTGAAAAGATTTAGAAAAAGCAACCCACAAACTAAGATCTTGAAAAATGCTTGATATGTTCTCTTGCCTAAATATTCCAATAAATATTCTCTACTGCACCTGAAAAGACTCAGTCTTTCCTAGCCCACTTCTCCTGTTGCAGTTCTATCATGTCTAACAAAATTATGATCTGTCTCTTCGGTAGTTAATTCATTATCCACCAGTAATTTCATTGCTTAAGAAGAGGCACATTCTCAAGGGCAGCTAGGTGACACAGTGGATGAGCACCAGGTCTGGAATCTAAAGGTCCTTAGTACAAATCTGGCTTTAGATATTTACTAGAGATTTACTTGTTGTGGGTAAGTCACTGAACCCCAAATTGCCCTTTTTGCCTGTCCTTGCTCTTCTGTCTTATAGTAGTTACTAAGACAAGAAAGTAAGGGTTTAGAGGGGGGACAAAATAAGAGGTACATTCTACAGCAGAGGAAACTGAGGTCCAATGAAGCAACTTGCCCAAAGACATATGTTAGTAAGTATAGAATTGGGATTTAAACCCAAGTCCACTGACACAAAAACCACCCAATACTGCCTCTCTCCAAGTCACAACCCAGCTCTTGCCTTCTTATCTTCATATGACTTTGAACAATTTCCTTTGCTCAGACCTCTGCTCCTTGTGTCTTCCTGGTTCTTGTTTGCCTACCTCCTTCTCTGAGCCTTGCTGTTTATGTATACCCATAGTAGGTGAAAAGATTGTAGATTTAGAGCAAAAAGGAATCTTTCAACCCTCTATTATCATCATGTTCAACCCCTTCATTTTACAGATGAAGAAACCCAAAGGAAAAGAATGACTTTCCCAAGGTCATACTGGTATTAAAGCCAAGATTCAAACTCAGATCATCAGAGCAGAGAGGTTCATAACATCTCCTGACTATACATTCAATGTATTTCCACTCTACCATATTGCCTCCCTGTCAGGTTATAATCTTAGCATTATAAACTTCTCAAGGAGAAAGGCAATGTCTTATTCCTTTTTATTCTCAGTGGCTAACCTAGTGCCCTCTATCAATAAATGCTTTTTAATGATAGCAGTTTTGCAAATTCCATTTTGTCATATGGAGGAAATGTAATGATACCCAATATTGATTCTAAGATAAAAGGTAAGGGTTTTGTTTTTTTTTAAGATGATGTTTGAGGTCACATTTGAACTCAGATCTTCCTGACTATTCACTGTACCACCTGGCTGCCCTTTTCACATGCATGGCTATTTTAAATAGATTCACACCCACACACTGCCATGTACCACTTGGGAAATGGCTGCTCTCCCAGTGAAAGTACTTGAAGAAAATGAGAAATGTACTAATTCAATGAATATTTATGTTATTTGGATTTATCAAACATCTGTTGAACTTCTACTCTATGTGGGTGCTTATGAGGAGGAAAAACAAGATTCATTTCAACTCCAGGGTAGATATTAGCCACCATACACCATGTGCTTTTCAGAGATCTTGGCAGGGAGGGGTGCTTTGTAGTTATCGACTCAACAGTGATAAATATGGAATGAGTGTCAAGCTTGCCTCAGGAGAACTGTCTGCATGTGGGTCTGAGCTGTGCCTAGCCATAGACACAATATCCAGTAGGAGACCAGTTAGGGCATGGCTGATGTTGGGCCCTATGGTACAAACTCTAAAACTCTGCATGATGACTGTCTGTAAATAACAGTTTACTGGAAAGAAGAGGGGATCTGCCAGGCATAGCTTTGGCCAACTCCTTCCCTTCATGGTTTCTGCCTGTGTTTGCATCTTCTACCACTCCTTTTCTGAGTTCTCCATCCTAAACCTGCTCTCTATATAACACCTTAGAGTTTACAAAACGCATTCAGAGAATCTGTTCTGTTCTGCTGACAGCCCTGAGAGATAGGAGGGACTGGTCCCATTTTTGGAGCTGAGGAAACATTAGTTCTGAAATGTGATGTGATTTATCCAGAGATCCAGAGCTGATTAACAAAGAATCAGAACTTCAGTCTGGATAACATGTTGCATTTTTTTTAAGAGTCATTAATTGCTTTTAGAAACAAATTGTAATTTAAATGTTTGACCTCAAAATGATCGTTATTCACTGACTATTCAGTAAGATATCAAGAGATTTAGCTGAAGACATCACCATCCTAACCAGTTCCCTATATAACTGGCCCATGGCCCAGTCTCCTATTTTTTGGATTAGAAAGAAGAAAGGAAACTGAGAACTAAAGCTGGATTATTTTCTAAAGAATTATCCTAAACTTTCTCTCTATATATCCCCATAGTCAAATCAGTTGCCAAACCTTTACCATTTCATCAATATGTCATGGTTCCAACCCCTTCTCCACTCACCTGGCTGCCACCTTAGTTCAGACCCTCATCATCCCCCATTAAGAAGCAAGTACATTCATTTTAGTAAAATCCTTTTCTGGTGTAATTTATGAGGACACATTTAATTGGGGGGGGGGGAACCCCTACAAAATGAGAGAAGACTAAGCACATTGGGTAGTTCAGACTAGGGAATATCTTCTAAAATCTAGGATAGGGCCAGTCCTGAGCACAGTCCACTACTCCATCTAGTAGGCCAGGATTCCTCTTTGGCTGCCAAGGTTTAGTCTTTTGCCCAGTTCAATTCAGCAGTCACTGGGTAATTAAGCCTTTAAGATGCACTAGAACACTATGGTTCTCTGCCCCTAGACTTTAGACTGGCTAAAAGAAAACAGTAGAGGCCGGCTGGGAGGAAGATGCTGAAAGTGACCACGATGCCCTTATTTTCATAAGAATTGAGATGGCTCCAAAGGAGCAAAGTATAAGGTGAAATTTCTAAACCACAGAGTGAGAATTAATACCATGTTGCAAACTGCTTTCTTTGCAATGCAATATGGGAATTTTTAAGTGCATTCATTAGTGGGCTAATTGCCTTGTTAGTATTTGAAGTTAACTAAAATCTGATTCACTATTGAGCAAATATGCTACACATTTTTAAAATGTGCATATTCTTTCCTCTAGGAACTTGATACTAAACCTAGAACTTTGCCTTTTCTTTGTATCCCCAGCTCTTCTGCACTGGGCCTAGCACCTAGTCCCTGAAATGGTTGCAGGTTGATAAAAAAGAATTTCCATGTAAAAGGAGGGGAAAAGACTTCTTTTTTATGGGAAATAGTTTGAGAACCTTGGATTTGAATGACTTGGGATAAAGGAGGTGACTTTACTGGAAGGGAGAGAAAGGAACCTAGAATTTAAAGCTAGCTGGGTCTTTGTAACATAGTCCAGGAGGTGGCTCAGTGGATTGAGAGCCTGGCCTAGAAACGGGAGGTCCTGGGGAGGTCCTGGGTTCAAATCCAGCCTTAGATACTTCCTAACTGTGTGTCCCTGGGCAAGTTACTTAACCCTCATTGACTAACCTTTCCCACTCTTCTACCTTGGGACCAATACAATAGAGGTAAGAGTTAAGGGGAAAAAAATATAGGCTTTCCCCACCCCCCAAAAAACAATTTATGATATCATTTACCATATTTCCCTACCTCCTCCCTCTTTCCTGAATAATTTGTTGATTCATTTGGATAGCTCCTCTTCTTTTTTGTTATTTTTCAATCATTTTTCAGTCATTCGTGCCTTGTCTGGAGTTTTCTTAGCAAAGTTAATGGAGTAGTTTGTCATTTTCTTCTACAGTTTATTTTACTGATGAGGAAACCGAGGCAAGCAGGATTAAGTGACTTGCCCAAGGTCATACAGTTAATAAATGTCTAAGGCTGGATTTGAACTCAGCTCTTCCTGACTCCAGGCCCAACACTGCACCTCTTTTCTATCCCCAATTGTCCTGTAGTTATTGTCTTTTCCCTCCTCTCAAATTTGTGTCCCTTTGTTTATTTTTTAAAGGGCTTTGAATCCTAACTTTTTGTTCTCTTTTAATTACAGTATAAAATAAGATGATGCTACCCTTTCCCCCCACTTTTTTGCCCAGGCGAAATAGTCCAGGAGATGTCTGAGGTTGTAGTCCCCCTGAATTCATGCAATTATATTTTGGCCCAAACTGGGAATCAAATTCCTAACATATGAGTTTTCAGTTTGTTGATGAGTCACTGGACCATGTTCTGTTTACACAAAAAGAAATCTGAAACAGCAGTTTATTGTGGACAGTTAGTTGCTGAGCACTGTATTCTGGGTGGTGATGCTTTGTGTTCTAAATACCCAGCATTTTCTGTCGACCTTCTCTCTATACCCTCTTTCTCCAGAACTTTTGGATGTGAAAGTCTTATTTTAAAAATACTCATAAACTCTGGTCTGAAGACTGGCTTGGGTTCTCTCAGAAAAGTCAGAAGCTTTGTTTGCCAGGATTTTTTCAGTTTCGTTACTGAATAAATGAATGGTTACTAATCATCTACTCTGCCTAAAAAGCACTTAGGGGTACAAAGAGAAAAAAGCCACCCCTGCTCTTCTCTGGGAGCTCCTGTTCAAAAAGAGGGAGATAACCCACAAAAGAGTACCTACATGCCAGATGCCAAAGGCCCAGTGGTCTGTTTGTCTGTCTGTAAGGCTGCAAAGGCCACAAGGAATAGTTGTATTCATCATTAATGACATTTTCATTGATAAAACCATATGACAATTCTAAGGACTCTGGTGTTGGAACCTTCTTTCCTGAGATTTCAGGAGCTGTATCTCCTAAGGAGAAGGTAGGATCCTGGCTAGGGCACAGTTCCTCTTTGTGGCAGAGACAGACTCTAAAACTCAATAAATCCTCCTGGTGACTTTCCTGCTTGAGCTAAACTTTTGTAGCTCAAGAGACTCGAATGCCCACATTGTTGGCCCAAAGGATGAGCTAAACCTTTCGAAAGGTTTTCCTCTCATTGGATTGACTTTGTTAAAAGTGATCTGGTACCAACTGAACCCACAAATAATATTTAAGTTAACTCCCCTGGTTTTCCCCATAATACAACAATGGTTAATCCAAGGTGGTGGGGCCTCCTGGGGAGTGGGAGTTTTCAGCCCAAAGCTTCCCAAAGTTCTAAGAACTCCCTTTTTGTGAGTGTTGAGAGTGATGTTGAAAATACACAGAACTGCCTTAGGCAAATGGCTTCTCTCAGCAAGTCAGCCTGAGTACTCCAGGATAGCCAAAGAACTGTTAAACATCTTCCCCAAAACACTTTGAGTCAATTTTCCTAGGAGGGGCCACTTGTTAAGTCAAATTTACTGAATGGAATTGGATTAGTCCTCTCTTTATAAATGGTCAGCTAACTTTTCCACTGGTTCCTTTCAAAGAATTTCTTTCAGTACTGAACACCAGCAGTCGTAGTAAGAGTAGAGACAACCTATGTTTTCAGTTAGGGATCTCACCTGGTGAATATGCTAGTTAGAATATAAGAAGTCTCCATCCTTTGGACTTGAACCCTCCTGTTCTTTAGGTATGAAGTTGAGGATCATGTAAGAGCTACATGAGAGGCCCCAGGTAAAGCAAAAATTGGAGAAAGCAAAAGAAGTCAGAAATATCACTTGAAAACTGCTCCCCCTGACCTCCTCCAGGGTGCCAGTCCCAGAATGCCTGGCAGATTTAAAGAGCAAGGAGTGCTGGTAGTATATGTGTTCTCCACCTAGAAAGACCCAGTTTACAGCATATCTATGATGTCACATAGACCAGATCTGTGGGCAGAGTCCAGGAGGGAGTAGATATTTATTTATCTGTTGTTTTCCACTGACTTTTTCTGCATTCTTGGCCTTATCTACAGCTGCTACTAACCAAAGTGAGCCTAACAATTAATTCAGCTAACCTAAAAAACCCAAAAGGGGCTAGAACTACTCCCTATGTGCCAACCTCCCTCTCATGAGGTTCTGTCATCCTAAAGGGGCTGGACCAGAATTGAACATGCCCTAGCAGGTGAAAACTGGCAGGCAATAAACCAGAACAGGTATGGGGCAGAGTCAAGGATGTAAAGAAAGAACCCTAGGGTTTGGGGCCACTTGTCACCTGGGCGAGCTTGATTTTCTCCAGCCCTCATTTCCACACGGAGACCCTAGAGATCTGGGTAAGGACAACTTCCTCTTAGACAGATAAGCCCTAGGGGATGACGAGCTGTGTCTAATATTGCTGTTAGCGGCCAGGTGGGCACTGGCCCCGGGACTTCCAGCCTAAGGGCTCTTCAGAAGCCTCCCTGGCCAGCCCAGAGCTCTTGGCAGTGGTTGGAAGGAATCTCGGTTCTCCTTCCCAAAGCACCCGCCAGGAGAAGTTCAATAGATTTTTGATGAATGAAGGTATGTGGAGCCTGTGGCGACCCTGCCGGTTGGGGAGGAGCCCTAGTGTCTGGGGTGGGAGGGGTTGGCTGCTTTAGAAATGGGGCTCCCTTAGCTGCCCATCCACCTCGGATGTGTGGGAAGGAAAGTGCTTTGGAAATGTGGGGACAGTCAGGCAGAATCTAGCAGGCTCTCTTTTTTCCTTTCCCTTTGATCCAGGAGCCCCGTCCCCACTTCTCACATGCTTCCAGAGAAGAGCTGTGTGGGATGGGGTCTTGTAAGCCCTGGAGAAGGGGATGAGGGAGGAAAATTCTAGGTGGGATTCTGAGGGGAAGAAGGAAGGGAGTGGCCCCCAACACCCACCCCCAAGGAAACAAGCATTTATTAAGGGTCTGCTATGTGAGGGGCAGCTAGGTAGCCCAGTGGATAGAGCGCCGGGTCTGGAGGCGGGAATTCCTGGGTTCAAATGTGGTGTCAGACTGGTCTTAGCTGTGTGACTTCGAAGAACTCACTTAAACCCCATTGTCTATCCCTCACCGCTCTATTCTCTTAGAATCTAGTCTAAGGCAATAGAGAAGGGGTGGGGGTGGGGCTACTATGTGCCAAGAAGTGCCTTTAATCTTCTCTGGAATCCTCATTTTTCCGTTGAGTGGCAGAGAGAAGAGAGGAAGAGGGAGATGGAGGATTGGGTGTGGTGGGGAGGAGGGGCGTGAGAGTGATGGATGGCTCCTCTGCCCCAATGAGAGTCCACGGCCCCGCCCCTCGTCCGTTGGGCTCCACGTTCTATGGACTGCTCCCAGTCAGCTGACCCGCGGAGAACCTGCTCCCTCCCTTCGGCCCAACTCCACGTGCTCCTTCTTTGCTCTCCTTATTAAGCTTCCCCCACAAGGCTGCTCAGAGCTAGGCAGATAAACATCCTCCTGCCGCAAATGGGGACTCTGAATCCCCGAGAGGTTAAGCGGCCGCCCTAGCTCACACAGCTAGTTAGAAGCCCCATCAAGATGCGAATCCAGGTCCTAGGGCTCCAAACCCTTCTCTCTGAGCCCAGTCCCCATGAGCCCGAGGTCCCTGTCAGAACTAGGTGAGGTTGAGAGAGGAAGCCTAGCCTGGCGCTTTAACGGACAGATGTGGAAACTGAGCCCCAGGAAGGGCATCCGTGGCTTGGCCAAGGTCACCAGGCATCCCAGGCAGGACTTGAACCCAGGGCCTTGGCCCCAGCCTTGTCTGCACAAACTACCATTGCTCTGTTTGCCAACGAATTAAACTGACTGACTTTATTTTGTGTTTCCATTTTTAATGAACCTAGTGCTGAGCCAAAGCACAGGGGGCCCATGAGAAGTTCTCAGGAAGAGAACATTTGTCACCTGTCTGCCCTATTCCTCTTTTTAAAAGGGAAAAAAAGAAATCAGGTGTGATATTTGTTTCCTTTTCAAAGGCCTGTAATCCATTCACATGCTTCAACTTTTCTTTACTGCTCTGATAGGTCTCCTTTAAAATCCATGAGAAGATCTCAACAGAATCGAAATTGCTGCATGAAAGTTATGAGGAGGACCAAATGAAGGATGCAAGTGTGGCTAAATTCCGGAGGCAGTGTCAGGGCCCTCCCCCTCCTCCACCCTCTGAGTCTTCCATTCTTCTGCAATCCCAGTGGGCAGCAAAATGCAATTTCAGAGGAGAGCCCTTGTGAAAGAAGAAGCACCAGCCTGGTTTCTAAGGATAACTAGCCAGGCAATGCATTAAACTACAATGGACATCTGTTCTGAAGAAGAAAATTCTGTATTATCCAAAGGACTGGACAAGTATGTTTTAAAAACAGATCCTTTAGTCAAATAAGGACTGGACAAACATCAGAATGTTTGTGAGCAGTCGAAGAGTAAAAAAATGGCAGTTTGTACATTTGTTTGCCACTTGCTTTTTACTAAGCCTCATGGTTTTTTGGGATCCCCTCGATAATCATATTATGAGCCATGTGAAGTCCTACTCATACAGATACCTCATAAATAGCTACAGCTTTGTGAACGATAGCCTGTCCCTCCGGCACAACTTGGAAGGGGCTGCTAGCTTCCAATACTTGATTAATCATGAGGAGAAATGTAGAGCACAAGATGTCCTTCTTTTGCTCTTTGTAAAGACCTCTCCTGAAAACCGCTATCGCCGAGATGCCATTAGAAAAACATGGGGTAACGATAGATACGTTCGTTCTCAGCTGAATGCCAACATTAAGACTCTCTTTGCTTTAGGAAGTCCTAATAACCCTCAGAAATCTGAGAGAGAGAGGCTGCAACATGAGCTTTTTTTAGAAGATCAAGAGTATAATGATTTAATTCAGCAAAACTTCACTGATACTTTCTACAATCTTACTCTAAAATTGCTTTTGCAGTTCAGATGGGTCAACATGTACTGTGCACATGCCAAATTTGTTATGTCAGCAGATGATGACATATTTATTCACATGCCAAATCTTATTGAATACCTTCGAAGTTTAGAACAAATTGGTGTTCAAGATTTTTGGGTAGGACGAGTTCATAGAGGGTCCCCTCCCGTAAGGGATAAGAACAACAAATATTACGTCCCGTATGAAATGTATCATTGGCCTTCGTACCCAGACTACACAGCTGGAGCTGCCTATGTGATCTCTAGTGATGTAGCGGCCAAGGTATATGAAGCATCACAAACACTTAATTCGAGTCTTTACATAGATGATGTGTTTATGGGTCTGTGTGCCAACAAAATGAAAATTGTACCCCAGCATCATGTATTTTTTTCTGGAGAAGGAAAAGCTCCCTATCATCCCTGTATTTTTGAAAAAATGATAACATCTCATGGACATTTGCAAGACCTTCAGTACCTTTGGAAGGCAGCAACAGATTATAAAGTCAAGAAAATTTCTAGAAGCTTTTTGGGCCAGATATACTGTAGAATGGTTAAAATATTTCTTCTTTGTAAACCGAAATATGTGGACACCTATCCTTGTAAAGCGGCATTCTACTAATAGTACTTGAATATTGTCTCAAATGTCACTGAGCCAAACCTAAAAGAAAACCTTTCAACGTTTATCCAAATCCACAGTGAATATGGTAAGCAAAGAAATGTTTTGAAAGCTAAGCCAAGCAGAATGTTTCTTTGATTAAAAAAAAAAAAATCCAACTCTACAACTTCTTTTTTTTTTAATAGCCTAAATTTTTAAAATTCAACTCAAGGAATTTGAGACTTGTGAAATGAAATCCTCACTTAATGCCCCATGTATATTTTAAAGTACAGAGAGTTCTTAGTTTACTTTTTTTTAAGTCTTGGTATTAACTTTAACTTCGAATAGTCCCTGTAATAGTGAAACACATCTTAAAATAAGAGTATTTTAAGGGTGGGAAGGTAAATGAACCTGGCAAATATAGATCACAGGGGAGTTGTCAATGAAGATCTAATAGATCTGGTCATTTAAAAAAAGATTTAGAAGGAAAAAAAGGTAAGCATTATTTAAATAGATATGGGCAAAATAATTTTTGTTTGACATCAATGTAGTAATAATTTCTAAATAGTGTTAGGCTAGTTTATATAATCTACTGACTTTTCCCCCTAAAGCTATATGAGAAAGGAGCATGTTTTTTGTAATATCCTAATCTGTGCTTTTCAAAATTTAAGTACGTTTGAATTGGAATAGGAAGAAACACACTGCAAAAAAAAAGGCCTGCTTGCCCAACTAAACCCTTCCTTTTCTAGGGTAAAATTACAGTATATTCTTATTTCAGTAAGCTTTCATTTTAGTGACATATTTTGAATTGATAACTTAAAAGTTCTTTTATCAAAACAGGTATGACTTAGTAAATAGATAATCTTTAAAAAGAAATGCTTTGGGTTATGTTCAGATGGATTTTTAAAATATTAAATTAAACAGTAGAAAACTAGTGGAAAAAAATTCAAAAGGAAAGGGTAGCTACATGTAAAGGAAGTCTCTTATTTTCCCTTTGTAAATCATGTTTAAAAGATTTCGAATTTATACATTAATCTTAAAAAGGAAAAAATTACGGAGGTAGAAATTTGTCGATGCAAAATTATTCTAATCCATAAATTCTGTATTGGCAACCTACTCTATTTCAAATTGGATGCAAATTTAAATTCAATTGAATTTCACAAAAGTTTAGCATTAAATCTTCCTCCTTACATCAAAACTATTGTCAATAGTGGACTTCACTTTTTCAGTATTTCAAGCTTGAGGTGCAAAATGGAGTGATGGCTCTTATTTTGATAGAAAGTTTCCAAAAGTAGGTTCCACAAAAAATGTAAGACTATAACTAAAGGAGTAAAGGTATGAAAATTACATCCTAATTCAATAAGAGTTGCCTAATGATGCACCCTCCCCTGGTTTTTAAAAAGCAGGGATAAAAATAAACGTGAATGAATTTCCTGCTTCATCTGCTGCAAAGGGAATATTCACAGGTCAAAATGGTTTTCTCCGAAATGAGAACTACAGTGTGGACTCACTCTGAATTGGCCTTAACAGACATGGCTGCAGAAAGGCCTATTCTCAATTGTTAAACTATTTCACCAATGGAATGTAGCCTGAAATAAGCAAAAATAAACTCCCTTTCTGTATACCTGGCTCATTATGTACTTAATTTAGTTTTTACAGACAGATAAGTCTGTTTTTCTAGACCCTGAAGTAAGGCTTGTTTACATTGCGCAAGACAGTAATTACTTTACTTAAGCCAACATTGAACTAAAAATGACAGTTAAAAGAATATAACAATTATAGATAGGTTCCTGATAGCTCTAAAATACAGTAGGACTTTTAGTATTATTAGATTTATGTTTTCCTTGCCATTTTAAATACTGCAAATGATACCTAACTATTTTAATAAAGATGGGTTGATACTTTGTGATCACTTCCCCCTAGTTGGTGATTGATGATATCCCTTTAACTTTTAGATATATGCTAGATTCATCTGTAACTTGTAGTTATTTAAATTTGCTATTGGATAAAAATACTAATATTCCCCTGACCATTGAAATGCTCTGGTGTTTACAGCAGGTCTGTTTGTTTGAACAATTATTTATTTGCTCTAAAAGGACTCTCTTGTGCTTTACTGTTCATGGTTTTTTTCATTATTATTCTTGCTTCAAAATAGAAGTGAAACTTGTTTGAGTTTAAAGAAATATGACAGCACTCATTCTTAAGAATGGAGTTGCTAGAAACTTTCTTAGTCATTAGTATTTACAAATAAAAGGATTCCAACCTTTTAAAAAGGAAGGAAATAAAACCTGCTGGTGCTCCAATGCAGGGCTGTTATGGTGTGAATTTTATCATTATTTAAATTTTAAAAATCAGCCTGGATGGTCACTTGTGTAGAAGTTTTGAGATGATTGCACACAGTGTTATTGCCATGAATTGTTTTTACCTCTGGCTGTCTTTGCAACTTTTTCCTTATTGCTGATTTTATACAAAAATGTTCAATATTTATATTCTTCAAACTTTGTTCTGATATTGCAACAGAGAACTGCAGTGTGTGGTGTTTTATTTGTTTGTTTTGTTTTGATTTTGGTAAATCTTTCTAGCATTTCCAATAAATAATTTTAAAATTGGCACCAGCTTGTAAAGAGTTCTAAAACTGAGGTCTGAACATGAGTTATTTATGTCGTCAACTTTGTTTAGTCCCAGAAAGCTTGAATTATACAATATCTACTATGTTTCTACCCAAACAGTTGTGACATAGAATAGAGAATCTTAGGTTTTTTAGAGCCTGCAGGGAATACTCTCTTATAAGAAAGGTCTAAGAGGTTCATTAACTAGCTACCTACAGCTCCAGGTTTCCTAACTCCCAACCATACCAATGTTGCTTCCCAAATTGAGCTTTATGTTGTGAAGCTATTTTTAAACTAGTGAGTGAAATTATCTGGTGTATTTCTTCAGCATGCTATATCTTAGATGGCCTAATATGCTAGAATAACCATTCAACAGACATTTCAGTTTCTGAGAGGAAATGATCTTATAAACTAGCTTTTCCAAAAAGTCATACTAATATACTACTACTACTACTACTACTACTACTACTACTACTACTACTACTACTACTACTACTACTACTACCACTACATTATATAATATAATAATGATAGCTGTCATTTAAATAGTACTTTTAGTTTGCTAAGTGCTTTAGAAATATCTCATTTAATTCCAATAATTCCATAAGGTAAGGGCTATTGTCCATCTTTTACAGATGAGAAAATTAAAGATGAAAAGTAAAGGGACTTATCCAGGTTCACACAGATAGTAAATGTCTAGGACAAAGTTTGAAGTCATTTGTCTTGACTTCAAATTTAACATCTATCTGCTGGTCTTAAGATATACAAATAAAAATGCTCTCTTGGTATCGCTTCTCAATATCATTTGAAAAAGTACAGTGAATATTTCTATCCTGATACACCAAGGACATAATACTAAAGGAGATATTGCATAGCTAAGAGCTGGGGCTGGAGTGCATAGTATCTTTTCATCATGAGTCCTTTGAATTATTGTAGATCACTATATTGATTAGAGTTACTAAGTCTTTCACAGTTGATTAGTATTATAATATTGCCATTCCTGTGTACCTTGTTCTCCTGGTTCTGCTCACTTCAGTTTTCATCAGTTCATTTAAATCTTCCCAAGGTTTTCTGAAACCATCCCTTTCATCATTTCTTACAGCACAATTATAATTCTTCACAATCAGCTACCATAACTTGTACACCCAGTTCCCCAATTGATAGACATCCCTTCAGTTTCCAATTTTTTGTCACCACAAAAAGAGCTGCGGGAAATATTTTTGTGTATAGGTCTTTTTCCTTTTTTCATCTTTTTGGGATACAGACCTACTTATAATATTGCTGAGCCAAAGGCAATTTTATAGTCTTTTGGGCATAGTTCCAAATTGTCCTCCATATTGTCTGGACAAGTCTTTTGGACATTTTAAATTAGATGTTCTATAGTCAACTCAAACTCCAAATGTCCAAAAGAAAACTCATTCCCCTTCTCTTCTAAAGCTCAGTCCTTTTTTGAACTTCTCTTTAGTCAAGAAAACCGCCAATCATCAGTTTGCAATCTTAAGTTCCTTGACTCCTCATGGTCATTCAGCCCCCATATATAGTCAACTGTCATGTCCTGCCACTACCTCTACCATTTCTTTCTCCCTACTCATGTAACCATCACCTTAGGTCAGGCCCTTGTAATATCTCACCTAGACTACTGAAAGAGCCTTCCTCAAATCACTCCCTTTTCCAATCCATCCTCTTCACAGCTGCCAAAATGAATTTCTTAGAGAAAAGATCTGGCTTTTTCTGATTTCCCTCTACTGACTGATTGTGCTTCTCCCCACCCCCTAATTAATATGAGTATGTTTTGTAAATACTTGTTTTTACCACAGTAAGATAGAAGCTCCTTGAAGGCAGAAAATGTTTCACTGCCCAGTGCCCAGCACATAGACAAATGTTTGTTGATTCACTGATATAGTGTCCCATAAGATCATAGATTTAGAAATGGATTGAGAACTTAAAGACTCTGGTCCTGTCCCTTCATTTTACAAAGAAAGAAACTGAGTTCTGGAGAGAGGGGCAGAGTTAACATTCAAGTTTAATATAGTGTCTACAGTATCCAAGGACCCCTTTTCACTATATCATGATACTGTTTCACAACTCTGTGAGGTAGGTAGAGGAAATATTGCCATTTTGTTGCAAATAAATCATCCCTTAGTAGCCAGCCACTCCGACTACTCTCACTTCCCTCCAGTCAATTTGCTACTCACTTAAAAACCCTTCAATTTATCCTTATTTTCTATCCCAACAAATCCAACGTCCTCTTTCTGACTTTCAGAGTTCCCTGTAATTTGACCGCACCCTCCCTATCAGTCCCTTCCTTATCTGCTACTTCTTTCCAGTTGGAACCCTACCAGCCAGTAAATAGATAATTACTGACTTTTGAAGACCCCACGTTAGGTTGATTCCCTTTCCTAAAATCTCCTTGCAGACTCTCTCCTTCATCTTGCTAAATCCTACCTTCAAGAATCAAATGCCTTCTCCATTAATCTTTTTCCTGAAGACTCCAGCTCTCTTTGGCCTCCCTTTTCTGGGAATTCCTAAACGGTTCAATTTAGAACTTACATATTGATTGTCTTGAATTGTTCACACGTTTTGGTATACTTGTACTCTCTCTCCAACTTCCAGGTAAGCTCTTTTAGTATAGGGGTTGAGTCCTAAGCTTTTATATCTCACATGTAGTTCTGCAGACTCCATACATCACATTGGGTTAGATCGGGCAAGCCAGAGGGGAAGAGAGCATCAAAATACAGAACTTATCATCTAACAGAATTTGCTACTTAATAAGTTTTTAACAATTCCTCTTATGAGAAATGTTGTACCTATCAATGAAGCTCTTAATTTTGTTAACTGGTTCAGAGCTGCCTTAAAACTTTTTCTATTGTTTTAATCTTTAATATTTATGCTGAACTAAGATAATGTACCTTTTTTTTTTAAACCCTTACCTTCCATCTTGGAACCAATACTCTATGGTTCCAAGGCAGAAGAGTAGTAAGGTCTAGGCAATGGAGGTCAAGTGACTTGCCCAGGGTCACACAACTAGGAAGTATCTGAGGTCAGATTTGAACCCAGGACCTCCTGTCTCTAGGCCTGGGTCTCAATCCACTGAGCCACCTAGCTGCCCCCTAATGTACCTTTTTTAAATGACCCAAATTAGAAGTGTAACAAGACTAGCTTCTCTCATCTAATACCTTAATCACTGGCTCAAATCTACCATACTGTTTGCAAAGATCTTTTGTCTTCATTTTTCTTCCTTTCAAAATTTTTATTAGTATATAATTAATATAGTGTTATGATATTTTTTATATCTGTCAGTCAATAAACATTTATTAAGGACTACTATTCACCAAGCACAGGGAAAAGCACTATAGATACAAAGAGAGGCAAAAGACAGTCCTTGCCCTCAAGGAGCTTATACTCTAAAAGATATATGTGCAAATGACTATGTACAGACAAGATCTATACAGAGAAAAGTAAGAGATGTAAGGCCATAGAATTCAGGGGGATTGTGAAGCATTTACTTTGGCAATAGGATTTTAGCCAAGATTTGAAGAAAGTTGGGGAAGCCAGAAGGCAGAGCCTTCCCTACTTCCTTTCCTCACCCCTTCCCAACTGAGGGACTGGAGGAATCCCTCATAACAGCCTTGGTGAAGTATTGGCATGCATGCCACCCCAGCATGGGGAGCTACTTCATTCCCCCTCTTCCTAGCCCCCAGGATATTTTTGCATGCCTGTCCCTCTGTCCAGCTGCCCAAAGCAAACCCTTCTTCCCTCTGCTCTCTCTGGTAATTGGGGTGGGGGGCTCACAGACATCTTGAATTTGCCCTCTGGTCACTCAAACTCAAACCTTCACTGAGGCTGCCTTATAACAAATATTCATAGTCCAGGAAAACAAATTTCTACACTGGCCATATGCAAAAATAGATGTCTTCTAAATCCAACATCTCTGGCAGGAGGTGAGGGGGCATGATTGATCTTCAATCCTCTGGATTTGGTTCATAAGTATATTCATCAGAGTTCTAAAGTCTTTTAAAATTGTTTTTCTCTATAATGCCAATTGTATAAAATGTTCTAGTTCTACTTGCCTTGTGTTCTTCATCAATTTGTAGAGATCTTCCCAGTTTATCCCCAAACTGTTCATTTTGTCCTTTCTTATGGCAAAAGAGTAGTCATATATCACACTTTGTTCAGCCATTATCCAACTGATAGATACCCCCTCGGGCTTCAGTTTTTGGCTACCACAAAAAAAAGCTATAAATATATGTGGGTCCCTTTCCATTGTGTTTTATCTCTTTGGGGTATAGTCATAGTAATGATAGAGTTCATTCAAATAGTATGGCCATTGAGTTGAGTCATTTGGGAAGCATATTTCCAAACTGCTTTCTAGAATGGCTGGTCCAATTCATAGCTTGATCAACAGTGCTCAAGTATGCCTATCTTCCCACATTCCCACCAACATTCTGTTTTGATATCTTTACCAATCTGATAGACAGAAGGTAGAATCTCAGCTGCTTTGTGCTAATGTTGAATTTTTTAATGTGGGTTGTGTATAGCTTGAATTTCTTTTTTTTTTTCCAATTGTCTGCTCCTATCCTGTGATGATACATTTATTGGGAATTGCTTACATCTTTCCAAGAAGTTATATTTCTAAGAAATTAATACTATAATTCTTCCTTCCATAATCTCCCTTACAAAATTTCCATCTTATAAAAACTTGCCCCTCCATCCCTCATCAAAACCACAGGTTCCACTGACTTATTTGATGAAGTGAGTTTTTAGAACAACTCTACAAGAGTACCTAATAATAACAATAATAAGGCCCTTTAAGATTTGCAGAAGATTTTCCTCATTAACAGCCTTTGGACCATTTGTCTTCCACAATACCTGGTTTTTCCCCTCTAAATCATGATTTTTTAACTTGGGGTCTATGAATAGATAGATAGATAGATAGATAGATAGATAGATAGATAGATAGATAGA